>NC_056738.1:562393709-562636209 GCF_019279795.1 Protopterus annectens | reverse complement strand
CTATGATTATCAGGCTGGCCTGTAAATAGTTTGCAGACTGATAGCCTGGTATTTGTCTCTGAGCCTATGAAAAGCATAAACTTGGCAATAAAGGTGAAGGACATGTAAAAAAATGGAAAAGAGCAGTGCAGAATACAATATAATAAATACAATGAGTGGATAAGAAAGAGAACATATGAGTAAACAGAATGAGGGTATTTCAAAAAGCAGAGAGAGTTCTGCAGAATGACCCTGGCCCATTCGCTAAGACAGTCTTAGTATGTTCAGTGATACACAACATAATACTGAGGAAGCAGTTACAACAGGGAGACCATATGAAGAAGGAATATCTTCCACCCCCCAAGCAGTGACGGGTAAGATGGTTGAGGAGTCAGTAGAAGATGAAGCAGTAGTGGATAACCATGCTAGACAGAGGTGAGTGCAATATGTTGTGACACTGGCTATAGCACTGGGTCATAGTAAAGCTTATACACAACAGTAAACATAATATATGCAAACCCACAACAAGACTGTACTTTCCCATGCATAGACTAGCCGCACTGTGTATCTGACAAAGGCAACCCATGTAAGAAACTACAAAGGACAATGAACAGATAATATTATTTGCACAGGTGGAGTCAGAAACATGAATGTGTAGTATCTTGTACAGGAAAATGTGTGCTTATTGTAGAAACTGAAAATAACTGTGTATAAGTGATAGTGCATGAGACTATTTTAAATTCTCTAGGAAGAGAAAGTGTCTGTGTATGTGTATGTGTGTCTGTATGAAACTGTGGACTGAAGAGTTTTTCTTGCATCTATATATACTGGGACACAGCCTCATCAGAGGTTGTGGCACTGTGACACAGTCTAATGGACAGCTCTGGAGCACTCATGGAAGATGTGCAGGCATCCCCTGCATGTCCCTGTCCACAGACACTACCTTTTTCCTGGATTATCACAGGTAGTAACAAGCCCTTGGCTAGAGGCCTGTGTGGTATGTGACCATGAATGATGTCCTCTACCAGACATAGTACTGGCATGAGCACCATACTCTCATGATAGCCCTCTCCCTTGCCTGTACCCCCTTCACACTAGATAATACTGTGGAAAAGGGTTTTCTGTGTAACCTTGACCTAGGTTTCCTGCATCCATAATGGCCATCTACACTACAGGCAGATGAGGGCTGACTACATGATGCATGACTGGTGCACATATCATGAGTAAAGAAGGACCTGAGTTGTGCCGATATATGATTAAACATGTCATGAATGTCCCACATACAGGACATACATTCTCATAGCTCATCATGCATATCCTTGTAATACACAGACCACTGACGTGTTGCTAGCTTTAGCCTCTATTAATGCCCTGCACATTTGTTGGGTTGGAGATATTGATACAGCTAATTTTAGGGGGGCGGTAGCCATAGCATCTAAAAATAATAGTATAAATACCCAGATGGTCATCTCCATGCCATACAGAGGTTTTTACAGACAATGGGGGCTGTGCCCCATCAGCACCAACCAGTCCATCATCTGGGTACTGTGTATCTTGTGCAGTGTTTTGACAGGCATAGAGGCTATCTCTAGAGCTTGTTTAGGGGATCTGGTTTGCACATACTCTGTATACAACATCGATACTGTGTATCATCACCATGCCAGCTGCTCACCACCATCAAAGTCAGAGTCAAGCTCGTGTTTGACATTAGGCCATAGAATATCCACAATGCTGTGAAGATGCAAAAGACATGCCTCAATGTAAGTAGCACCCAATACCTGTACATTATTCACTGTGCGGATGTAATAAGCATGTTATTTGTGAGAAGGATAACATTATCTTGTGTAAGCATATGTGTATCATGCAGCCCTAGTGTATCTACATAGCAAAAAAAACAAATTCACTGCAAAGAAAACTCCATGCAGATCAAAAAAAAGTGTCTTAGCAATGCCATACCAAAACAAACCTAGGTCATCCCCAGTGAACACTATAGGGGCACACTGCAGCTCAGCATCAAGGCCCAAAACATCACTGTGGGAAGATGATGAGTCCAATCCCTTGTGAACAGTAGCAAAACACTCCTCTGTCTCAGTCAATGGTGGTTCGACCAATGGCCCACCTCGTGTTGTCATGACTTTCTGTCTTAGGTGGGCAGCATAATGTTTTGTATCTTGAATCATGTTGGTGGCACTGTGTCTGACCTGGTCATAGTTTTGGTCCTGGTGACTGAGCAAATGTCTGACACAACATCCTGCCATGCACAGTCATGATATGGCCAGTCAATATTCTCCTGGCTGAACACCCATTGGCCATGGAGATGGATGGCCTTCAACAGTATCTCATTCTCCATGTAGGAAATCTTGCATTTTCATGACTTCCCTCTACCAGGCATAAGGCTGTGTGGAGAAAGAATACACCGTGTAAGTATACTACTAAGAAATGCCTGTCTAATGATACTATCTGCAATATGCTACCCAGTCTGTGTATCTGTCATACTAATATGTACACATAACACATTGCCAAACTGGCATATGATCACAGATATGACCCCACACACTCTTCACACAACTAAACAATGTAACAGTGACATTCAGATAGAACTTTTGCCTCAGCTGTATACCCACTATGCTTTCCTTAAAAAAAAAAAATCACAGTTATCCAGGAATAAACCTTTTGTCACTGTGAGTGGTAGCATTAAACTGCATGTCAGTATGCATCATGACCAGAAATGCTGTGTATGCACAGCCATGGAACTGCAGGTGAGTGACTGTTCCTGTTTCCACAACACACACCCAAGTATAAAAATGTTCAGCATACAAGTCTAGGAAGCACAGCAAGGTTTGATAATATTTGATGACTCCATATTTGATGGTATCAATATTTGATGATACCATCTCCAACCACAATCCTCATAATCAGACTAGAAACCACAACTTCTCCCATATTACAGCCAATAGAAAGCTAAGTGACTTCTTTCTAAGCCTAAATATTAGAAGTATATCCAACAAAGTCCATGAACTCCATGCCGCCATAGACTTGTACTCCCCAGATATAGTCATCCTGACAGAAACCTGGCTAAAACCTCACATTACCAGTGAGCAAATACTCCCAACAGGTTATGGCATACTAAGTGTAGACCGGCTAAACAAGAAAGGAGGCGGTGTAGCTATAATATTTAAACAGCATCTAAACATCCAGATCTTAAAATCATCAGCTCCACAAATAGGCAATGAAGAAATAATATATACCAACCTCAAAATAAACCAAAACAAAGCCATCAACATAATTGGATGCTACTTCCCACCTGGCCAAAACATCCCTCCACTGGAAAACCTCCTCAGCTGGTCTACCCACCATCTCCCCCAAGAAACTATCATTTTAGGTGATTTAAATATTAACTGGCAATCCTGTTCTGGCAACCATCCAACCCATCATGTAAACCTTCATGGCTTCACCCAACTAGTCCAGTCGCCAACCAGGATAAATAAAAACTCCAGCAAGCACACTACCCTGGACTGGATACTAGTCAGTAAGAGCCCCACAGTCATATATAACAGGCTGCTTATCAGATAGCCTCAGTGATCACTCCCCAACATTCCTACCCAAAAAATACCTGCACCAAGCTAAACCTGCCATCTACCGTCAAATACGTAAAAAACTAAACGTTAACCCATTCACATTCATCTCATCCCTCAAAGAATGTAACTGGCATCCTCTAAAGTACCTCAGTCTTGATGACGCAGTTCAATTTTTTAATACTACCTTCCTGAGCATCCTTAATTACCATGCCCCCATAAGACTTTCCAGAATCAAAGCACAACCCTCCCCATGGCTACAGAAAACCACTAAGTCAGAAATGAAAAACAGGGATAAAGCCTGGGAGCACTGGTGCAAAACCAAAACCCCTTCAACTAGACAGAAATTCCTAGAACTACGCAATAGAGTCAAAAAGCTAATAAAACAGGACAAATTCCAATACTACCAGTCTGCCCTAGACTCCTCTCAACACAGCCCCAAACAATTTTGGTCCTCTATAAACTCCATCCTCCACCCAGGTAAAGTCAGTACCCCTCCTACTAACATCCCTCACTCCTCAGAAAATATTGCTACCTCATTCAACACACACTTCACACAAACCATACTATCACTAGCTAAACAACACAACCCCCCCTCCCCTCCAACCCACACCTTCAACTAGTAATCTCCCCACTGTCTTCTTTTTTTCTCCTGTACCTACCTCCAACATAAAAAAACTCTTAACTAAACTTAAGTCCACCAGATTAGCAGCAGACAACCTCCCAAGTGAATACCTACAAATCGCAGCTGATGCTCTGGCCTACCCAGTATCCATCTTGATTAACCGATCTCTGTCAGAAAGTTACGTTCCCACACTGTGGAAAGTATCACATATAATTCCCCTCCAGAAAGGCGGACCCTCCACAGAACTAACCAATTACTGCCCCATAGCTATTCTCTCTCCACTCTCCAAAATACTAGAGAGATGCATACACTCTCAGGTCTCAGACTACCTCCTTACTAACAACCTCCTTTCCAATACTCAGCATGGTTTCCGACCAAACCATAGCACCACCACTGCCTTACTCTCCTTTACTAATGCTATCCTTCAGCATAAAAACAATGGTTATCTCTCCTCTGCTACTTTCCTAGACCTATCTAAAGCATTTGACATGGTCCCACACAAACAACTTATCTCTGTCCTCAATAACCTATCCTTCTCACAATCGGTCACCAACTGGTTTCAGAGTTACCTGTCTGACCGCCAACAATCCTTTGTATAGCAGAATGACATATCTCCCCCAACTACCTGTCTCCATAGGGGTTCCCCAAGGATCCATCCTTGGACCCCTACTCTTCTCTGTTTTCACCAATAATCTAGCCTCTGCCACCAAACATGGCACACTCATACAATACGCAGATGACTCAACCATCATCTGCTCAGCCCAGTCCCTACCCAAACTGCAAAAAGTCACACAGGAAGCCTTTTCCTTAGTTGAAACTTGATTATCCGATGCCCAATTAATACTCAACCCAAACAAAACTAAACTACTCATCTTCCAACCCACCAAAATACTCAAAACAACTCTCACTTTAACATCACAGCAAAAGACAACACCACTATATACCCAACTGAACACACCAAATTGCTAGGAGTGGAAATAGACAATAAACTAAAATTTGACATTCACATATCCTTGACCATAAAAAAAGTCCACAAAAAACTAGGAGTGCTATACAGAAATAAGCAACTTCTCACCAAAGCAGCAAAGATTTCAATAGCAAATTCCCACCTTATCTCCACCCTACTTTATGCCTGTCCAGTATATACCAACCTAAGGCAATGCGATTTAAACAAGCTAGAGACCTGCTACAAGAAAATCACCAAATTCGCCACAGGGACATCCTAACATAGTCACCATTGTCTCTCACTTGCTGAACTGGGCTGGCTTGAACTCCCTCACCTCCTTCAATGGTATCAACTCTCACTCGCCCACAAACTAGTAAATCATCCACTAAATGTTCCATCCCTCCAGAATCTACTCCAACCCTATCGCACCACCAGACCACTAAGATCCAGCAACAAAAGTCACTTGCAGATCACTAAAGCCAATAACTGTGCTAGTGAAGCACTATTCTCGTGCACCATAGCCAAATTATGGAACTCCCTCCCAATCACAATTACCTCCATACCATCATGCACCCACTTCAAAACTTTACTAAAAGCGCACCTAAAAACATGCTGGCTATTCCCTTGCAACTCCCACTCTAATATCACCCTCCCCATCCAACCACTACCTTTCTTTCCACTCCACTAACTACCTTGATTATAGCAAGCTCAGATGCTCATAAGCCAGTACTTATACAGCACAAACTTCTTCTTCTTGTAACATTTGTTAATGTCTGTTATGTACTTCACAGATAAAGATTCTAGTTGCCTACTGATGTACTATGTTCTTCATCTGTAAATATGTTGTAAGTAATTGCTATGTAAGTTGTTAATTGTTATGTAATCCAATGTAACTACTGTCTGTTTATTTTAACTGTGGAGCTTTTCTCCCCGGGCCTCCGCTGAAAATGGACCTACGTCCAGTCGGACACTCCCGGTCAACAGATATATATAAAATAAAATAAAATAATAAATGACTAACTTTGATTAAGCATGCCCTCCAAATGTTCAACATTTGCATGTACATTTCCCAGTCATCAAACAACAGGTGACCCCACTTCTGAGATGTGGCCAATATACTATTCTACACAATTAAATGCAACTGTGCAGACCCCAAAATTAGTTTTAACATGTCACCTTTAAATGCCACTTTATAACATTCCCACAAGGTGTGTCTCATTACCTTTCTCATTACATGTAGAACAACTGTTTTGCTTACCCCAGCTTGTTCATTCTTAGATGAGAATGTGTATCAGGCCATTGAAAGGCTATTTCTCTACAATATTTGTACGAGGAGCACTTCGGTGAAACAGTGCAGCAATATTAATGATAGCAAAAGGTGGAACAAGCCATACACTGTTAGCGCTGCTGTTTTCCTTTCTTCATCTGCTTTACACAGGTGTAACTTTTTTCCAGTTAGAGCTCTGTGTCTTCTTCTGTAGCACAACGAGGCTCTGTGCAGCTGTCAGTGATTATGTTTCCTAAATTTGGGCCACTGAGTGTGATTAGTATGCAAATGATAGCTCTCCTCATGTTTCTGAATTGCTCAACCTATGTCATTGCTGGAGATAAAGTCCCATGTGTATGCTTACACTGTGCTGTGGCATGGTGCATACTTGGGTTGGAGGATCAATTACATAAAGCAGGATGTTGCTTTCCATATTTTATGCCTGCAAGCAACAGAGGCACTAAACAACCATGATGGTCTAAATGTTTAAGAGCATGCTAACACAGCACACATTTTCTGCCACTTACAAACATGTTTAAAACACAGTCATACTGGCACAGGCCATATTGTACACTGCCACTTGTCACCCTACTGAGTTGTCCTGTGTTGCCCATCAAATCTTGAAATGTGAAACAGGTATGATCCCAAGATACCAGCCGTTATTCTCTGGTATGAGATCTGAAGTATTGCCATGTTCTCCAGTGGCACTGTTTTGGCAAAGTGACCTAGTGGTACTCTAAGGAATCCAACATTTTCCCATATTTGTTACACAGAAACCATAGGGATCATCTGCTTGTGGACTTCTCTGAAGGTTCCCAATATAAGGTGGATGCCTAGCGCTGTCTCAACAAAGCTATTACTGATGCCGCTGACATACCTTGTTCAGGTGAGCAGTACAGGCAGCACTATAGTGGCTTGTAGAGGGATTATTCAGAACTTCTTAGGTGATGAGAAGAAGAATTCAGAGTGAGGTTATCCGAGATGTATTGCAAAAATGATTTCTAATTTTATGTATATTTTTTGTTTTTTTGCTATCCTACTGTTGAGGACTGTACATTTATTATTTGTCACTTTTAACCACTGCTCAGGAGCCTATTACAGAAAATAGTAGAGGAGGATGCAACAGCTTTCTAGGTTCAGGGATGATTAAAATTTGCTTGACTTATAACTGAAGTAATTATTCCTTTCTGCATATTTTTAAAGTGCGCAGACATCTCATATCAATACCTGCATATCAGGGATCAGTACACTATTCACTTTACTTATAACTAAAGTAATTGTTCCTTCCTCTAATATATTAAAGTCTGTAAACCTCTCATATCAATACTCGCACATCAACCATGTTTGTTATAGGAAATGTTTCACGTTGTTGTGCTAATAGTCTGTATGTGTCTTAGACAGTAAAGCACTTTGCATATTCAGGGAATACATAATGTCACCAGCTGAGTTTATAGCTTTGCATATATGTCAGAGGTATAGTAGATGGTACACACTATATGCTAGTGGGATATATATTGACTAATGATATGATTTTAGGACTTCATAGGTATAGTACAAATAATGCACTAGACAGATATAGGGTAGTTCAGTTAATTCAGCCTCCAGAATTTCATCTGCCCATTATATTTAGGTAGCATATACTAGCACATCACTGGGTTCATGTTAGTCAGCTGTGTTTCTCATATTGCATGTCATGGAATGTCTATCTGTTTCTCTCCTCCCTTTTTGTTGCTGTCCTTTCTTTTTCATTTATTTTGCTGTTTATTATGTTATTTCTCTCCCTTTATTTTGCAATTCTGTACAGCAGCTGCCATGGCTGTGCTAGTGGTTACACCAATTACCACCATCCCCCAGAGAGACACACCACCCATTATACCCGAGCCAATGACAGCTAGGGTTGCCTTTCTGTTGCCTTTGCAATGGGAGCTGGCAAAAGTAGTAGGGGAGCTGGGGGAGTGGCATATGGAAGCATGCACTGCCCACCTAGAAAGACTCCTCTTGTAGCTTGCAGAGCCACATTCCATCTCACCACTGAAAACATTGTCTTAGCCAGGACACAGTGGTGAGGGAGCTCAAGGTAGTATCTGTTCTTTCACTGGAGCTGACCTAGGCAAGGGGATACAGGGACCATACCCACCCAGTCCCACTTCCTGGTGTTCCCCTCCCTTGTCTGTCCTTCCACTACCCTGTCTGATGTCCACTCCTCCCCATAACTATTTTCTTTCCTTTGTTTGTATCCAGTGGCAAATTAAGTGGACATTGGGCTCCAGGCTGTTTTCAAACCATGGGCTCCTGCACATATTTTTAGGATCACATATAAATGCATGTTTCTTTTGGATTCACTTTACTGTTTTAAATAACAACATTTGTTAGAGAGTGTTTCAGACATTTAGTTTTGAGTACTTTTTCCAAAAATCAGTGAAACAAAATGCATTAACCAATAATAACAAACATCCATTTGATAGTGTTTCAACTATAAAAGGTCACTCAAACATTTGTCATTATAATCCACCAATATCCATACTAATCGGTTATGGCATTTTATAGCTTGTATACAAATCATGCCTTATTGTGATAAAAATGGACACAGTAAAGTATTCCAATTTGCATTACATAAATACACACCAGTCCTGCAAAAACAGACTAATGATATTTTAACTTTATCAACTCAGCATAGTCAGTCATTTGTATCCTATGAAGTTCTCCAAACCCAGCAATTACAGCATTCTTCTCAGATGTGTATATTATAGGTTCATAGGTGTGTACTAGGCTAATGGGCCTGGAGCCTTTACAAGCCTAGCCCATAGAAGTGCCCTGGCATCATGCTGCCCAACATTATTTCCCAGTGCCTGTATCAAGAAGAGCCACTGGAGTGATCCCCGAGGTGAACTTTCTATTACCCATCCACTCATCAAGATTTCTCTTGAAGAGGGACAGCGAGGTGCTCTGCTTGACATGTATGGGAAATCTATTCTAGTGCATGGGCAGTCTCTGGTTGAGGAACCTGTCCTTCCAGCATGTTCTGTTGATTGTGGTAATGAGGCTGAGGTCTCTGGATTGTGTGGTGTAGAGCGATTGGGATTTCTTTAGATGTAGCATTTTTAAAAGAGCTGGGTCAGACATGACTTTGTAGGTCAAGCAAAGATCGCCTCTAAGTAGGCGATATGAGACAAAGAATAGCTGGAGTCTTTTGAGTCTGTCCATGTAGGACATGTGTTTAATGCCTAGGATCCTCTTCATGAGGTACTTCTGTGGCCTCTCCAGCTGTTGCAGGTGTCTAGTGAGGTACATGCCAAATGGGGAATAATACTCAATGATTGGTATGATGAGGGAAGAGCAGAGAGAGAGCGAGAGAAACAATCCTGGATGCAAACCCCTTGGTTATGAGATGTGCCACATAGAAGGACTTTCTGATCACGGTGGCAATGTGGTGATCGAAGGAGAGGTTGCTGTCAACCTGCATCCCCAGATCTCTTATAATGCCTTCAGTGTTCAGTGGGCTCCCATCGATGTGGTAATTAGTGGGAACTGAGTTTTTACCAAAGGGGATGGCAACACATTTTTTGGCATTAATCTTAAGGCCATGGTTTTGACACCAGTCATTGGTCTCAGTGAGGCCTTTCTGTAGGATGTCTGTATCACTTGGGAAGTTAATAATGGCTCCCAGCTTGCAGTCATCTATGAACTTGGTCAGCCAGAGGCCCTTTGTGCTGGCCTGGACTTCTGAGAAGTAGATGTCAAAAAGGAGATGACCCAGGACCGATCCCTGTGGGACTCCACTTGTGACTGGTCAGCAGTATGACTTGGAGTCTACTACTTTCACACTCTGTGCTCTATCTGTGAGCCAATTTGCAACCCACCTAGTAATATAGGGGTTGATGCCTAGTTTGGTAAGTTTATCAATAATTCCAGAGTGAGGAATGGTATCAAACGCCTTGGCCAGATCGAGGTAGGCTGTATGCACTGCCTTACCTTCATCCACATCCCTGGTGACTGACTCAAAGAAGTCAGCCAGGATGAGCAGGCATACTCTCCCTTTCACAAAGCCAAATTGTGTGGGTTCTAGAGTTTGGAGATTTCCTATATCTTTGTTAATCAGTTCCATGATGATGCACTCCATAGCTTTACAAATCAAACTTGTCAGGTTAATGGGGTGATAATTCCCAGGGTCTGTAGTTGCTCCCCCTTTATAGAGAGGGATGACTGTAGTAGTGTTCCATTCGGTAGGTACAGAGCCTGAGGTGAGGCTGTGACTGAACAGGGCACACAGATGTGGTACCAGTTTGCTTTGTAGTTCATGTAGAACACAGCCAGGAAAATTACTGGGTCACATGGAAGCTGTATTCCTGGCCTTGGACAATGCAGCTTTAACCTGTGCTGCGGTAATGTCGGGTGCCTAGCATTCTTCTGGTATTGTGATTGGTCCTTTAGGAGGGGAGAGGGGGGTAAAGTTGGCACTGAATCTGTCGGCCAGTATGTTGGCAATATCTGTTGGCTCAGTATAGAAGGTACCATTGTGCAGTAACTCAGAGCAAATCTGGGTATTGCCGTGGAGGTTCTTGACTGAGCCGTACCTCCCTGGACTACATGAAAAAAGACATGGAAGAGCTCTCTGATCATGTAGCCCAGGTCGGTATGACCCTGACCCTGAGTAGCATCCTGCCCTCACCAAGACTGATACCACTGTATAAGGAAAAAATTATCAATTTCAACAATTGGCTACGTTTCTGGTGTCTTTCAAAGGGGATCCAGTGTCTGTCCACCTGGGGTGACATGCTCAACAAGCCATGCTGCTTCGCTAGAGACAGCTTGCAGTTGTTACCCTTAGGCATTCGAATACTGGCCAAGGCTCTTGCCACCCCCATAGTGCCTTTTTTAGGCAAGGCTCAAAAGACAAACCCGCCGCCATAAATAGCACAAGTAACAACAAATTGAGGGTAATGCTACTCAATGCCAGAAGTCTAAACCTCAAAATGCACGCACTCGAGGCACTCCTCAGTATGGAGAAAATCGATATATGTGCAGTAACAGAAACCTGGTTTAAGGCTCCAGAGAGCACCCCAGCACTACCGGGCTACAACTCATACCATACATTTCAGCCACAGAACCTGGAAAGAAATACAAAAGGCAGGGGCGTATCCATATTCATCAAGGATACCCACATATCCAGGTTAGTGGCACAGCACAATGCTTCAGAGATCATCCACATGCAACTAACAATGGGCAAAACTGCAATTCAAATTGTAACTTGCTGCAGATCCCCCACCATGACCCAGGACCCCCATTCCGCATTTCTGGAAACACTGGGAAACATAAAGATCCTACCAAACAGCTTAATATTGGGTGATTTCAATTACCCAAACATTAACTGGGAGAACTACTCAAGTAGTAACTCCCTTGCCCAACATTTCCTAGAATTTATTAACTCAAATGCCCTGGATCAACTGGTCAACACTCCCACCAGAGCTGACAACATATTGGACTTGGTCATCACCAACATGGGCGACCAGTGTTCCACACCGGAGGTCAACCCCTCGCTGGTTAGATCTGACCATAAACAAATCACTCTGGATATCCACATTCCATCCTCACACCCGGACAAGGAAACCACCATGAAAAACTTTTCAAAAGCAAACTTCACATTACTTAAGACTGAAGTGGAAAGTTTCAAAGCCCCCATGCTAAAGGATAATGCTGTCCAAGCTACAAAATCCTTTACTAATGCATTTTACGGGCACCTACAAGAATGCATGGATCATGCTATCCCAAGTAAAACAAATACTCACTCCTCCAAGAAAAGGATACCAGTCTGGTGGACCCCTGCCATAAACAAGCTGTACAATAGAAGGAGGAAATTAGGACAGAAAAGAGTAAAATCCCAAGAAGGGAAGACATCCCTGATCAGTATCAGCAAGAAACTACAATCCCTCATAAAATTATCCAAGGCGAACTTCGAAAGAAAAATTGTGAAGGACTCCAAAGATAACCACAAGGCATTCTTTAGTTATGTCAAAAATCTAAGTGGCAATGCTCAGATCTGCTCAGAGTTAATGCAGAATGGCAAAATATACACTGGACCAACCAATATCGCCAAGATCCTGGCAGACAGGTTCAGTGCAAACTTTAGCCCCCTCTCACCCCCAAAAGGGCCCATAACCATACCAGAAGAATGTAGACTCCCTGAAATCACAGACACTCAGATAAAAACAGCGCTCTCCAAAGCCATAAACACAGCATCAGTGGGACCAGATGGCATCCCAGGCTGCATCCTATATGAGCTCAAAGATGAACTAACCCCTCACCTAAACATACTGTTCAAACTCAGCCTCTTCACAGGCTATGTACCCATAGAGTGGTGCACAGCAATGGTTATTCCGCTCCACAAAGATGGAGCCACAACAGACCCCGGGAACTATTGCCCTATAAGTCTGACTAGCTTGGTCTGCAAGGCTATGGAGCGCATCATCATGGAACTCATTAACAGAGACATTGGGAACCTTCAAACACTGGACCCTACCCAGTTCTGCTTTGTTAAGGGCAGATCATGCCTCCTAAACCTGGTAGATTTCTTTGAGACAGTTACCAAGGCTATAGACTAGGGAAAGGTGGTACACACAGTTTACCTAGACCTCGCAAAGGACTTCGATACTATTCCCCATTCTGGTATTATAGACAAGCTCACCAGCCTGATCATGAACCCCTACATCACAAGATGGGTTGCCAACTGGCTCATCGACAGAACCCACATGGTGAGAGTTGCGGGAGCTAGGTCCAACTCTAAACCAGTTACAAGTGACATTCCCAGGGCTCAGTCCTAGTAACCCTCCTGTTCGGCATATACTTCTCAGAGGTACAGGCAAGCACAGGAGGACTATGACTGACCAAGTTCCCAGATGACTGCAAACTAGGAGCTATAATTGACTCTCCATCTGACACAGACATCCTCCAAAAGGGTCTCAGTGAGATGGATAACTGGTGTCAAAATCATGGCCTCAAGCTAAATGCCAAAAAGTGCATAGTCATCCCCTTTGGAAAAAACAAAGTACCCATAAGCTACCACGTAGGTGGTAGTCCCCTAAATACAGAAGATGTAATAAGGGATCTGGCGACACAAGTAGATAGTAATCTCTCCTTTGATAATCACATTGCCAAAGTTGTTAGAAAATCCTTCTATGTGGCCCACCTAATCACAAAAGGGTTCGCATCCAGATCAAAAGATGTCATTGTGCCCCTCTACTTGTCACTCATCAGCCCCATCATAGAGTACAATGCCCCATTTGGGATGTACCTTATAAGACACCTGCAACAGCTGGAATGACCACAGAAGTACCTCACCAAGAGGATCACTGGCCTCAAACAGATGCCCTATGCAGCTCAACTGAAGAAAGTCCAGCTGTACTTGGTTGCATACCGCCTACTCAAAGATGATCTCTGCCTGACATATAAGGCCATGTCCAACCCAGAATTGATGGACATGCTCCACCTAAAAAAACATATCCCTTTGAGCCACATGCTCTAGGGATCTAAACCTAACTACAACAATAAATAGGACATGCTGGAGGGATGGATTCCTGTCCTGGAGACTTCCCATGCTTTGGAACAAGATTCCAATCTACATTAGGCAGAGCTCCTCACTAGCACTCTTCAAGAGAAACCTTGACGAGTGGATGGGAAACAGAAAGTTTACCTCGGGGATCACTTCAGTGGCTCTGCTGGACAGAGGCACAGGGAACTAATCTAAGGGGATGGTGAAAGCCAACACATTCTGGCTAGGCTTATAAATGCTTTCAGGCTGATAGCCTAGTACCTCCCTATGAACCTATATAACTATAGAAGGCTTTGTGATTGTTTTTAGAGTCTGCCGCAATTCTGCCTTCATAGCTGGCTTTGGAGGATTTGATGAGGAATTTTAACTTTTTGTTGAGGCTAATAAGGGAGTTTTTCCAGTCTTGGGACTTCACCTTTTTCTGCAACAGTTTCTTCCTTCTATTGTAGAGTTTATTAATGGCAAGGGCCACCAGATTAGCTTCCTTTTTTTGGAGGAGAGCATCTTGGTCCTGTTGGGTATGGCTAGTTCCATGCATTTATGTACATGTTTGTAGAGTGCATTGGTGTATGATTCGGCAGTCATGCAGCTATTTTCCATTGGCATGGGTGCAGTGAAGTTAGCCACCTCTGTTTTTAGGAGCCCAAAGTCAGCTTTGGAGAAGTTTTTCAAGGTGGTTACCTTTGTGGGAGGTGTGGGTGAGATGTTGATTTCCACGGTGATTAGTTTATGGTCAGATCTGACCAGTGAGGGATTAACTACTGGTGTAGAGCAATGGTCACCCATATTATGAATAACTGGGTCAAGGATGTTGCTTCCTCTAGTGGGGGTCAGAATGAGCTGGTCCAGGGCACTGGAATTAAATTCTATGAAGCAGTGGGCCAGTGTGGAGGGGTAGTTGTAATCTCGTAGTATGAGAGTTTTGGGTTGGACCTTGATAGATTCCAGGGTGCATAGGAACATGGATTGAGAGTCTAGGGACATGGTCAGGGACCTATAGCAGACTATGACCTGGATCCCCATCTTACCCGATGTAAGTTGTACCTGAAGTATCTCAGATGCATTATGCTGGGCTACTAGTCTGGAGGTGTGCATATCTTTTATGAATATGGAAACACTAACACTTTTGGAGCTATGGTCCATGTTTCAGGGCTGAAAGGTGTGGAATGAGTTATAGCCTGGTAGCGCAGGGGTACTTTCTGCTGCTTTAAACCAGGTCTCCATTACAGCAAAAATGTCAATGTTCTCCATTTTGAGGAGTACTTCGAGTGAGTGCATCTTGAGATTTAGACATCTAGCATTGAGCAGCATGACCCTCAGATTGCATTTATTTATAGCTGTTATGGTGGTAATTTGATGTTTGGAATACCACCTAAAAAGGCACTATAGGGTTGGCAAGAGCCTTATCCAGTACCTGGAAACCCAGGGGTGACAGATGCAGGCCATCTCTGGCAAATCATTGAGGTATGTCAGTCATGTTGTCCCAAGCAGACAGATACTGGACCCCCTTAAAAAGAGACCAGAAAGCTAGCCAATGATTGAAGTCAATCATTTTTTGTTTGTACTAAGGTATCAGTCTGGGTGATGGTAGGATACTGCTCAGGGCTAGGGTCATACCTGCCTGGGCCACATAATCCGAGAGCTCCACCATTTCTCTTTTCATGTAGTCCAGGGAGGTGCATCTCAGGTCATTCACACCCACACGGACAATGGCAGAGTCATACTTGTACTTGTGGAGTGACCTTAGTGCATGTGTTATGTGTCAGATTATGGCACCTGATAGACAGCTGACTGTTACCTTCTCATTATTTAACCTCGTGAGTGGGACATCTGTGTGCCTCACTATTGAGTCACCTATGATTAGTGCATTGGGTAAGGTGTTTAGCTTTAGGGGCTTAGGTTGAGGGGCACATTGTGGAGGTGAGCTATGTGTCCTGTGGTTTGTGCTGCGTTGTGGTGGTCGAGTGTGTTTCTGTTTTGCAGGTCTCTGCTGTTGGGGTAAATTTCTATTGAAAGTCTCCACAAAGGTAGGTGTGTGGTTTGTGTTTTTATGTGAGAGATGTGATGGTAGGTGTTCTAGAGGGCTATGTGTTCCATGTGGTGTGGTGCAGGTGTTGATCTTTTCCTCTTGACCAGCTAGTCCGGTCTTGGCTGGAGAGTGCGTAGCTTCCAATTTGGTGATATAAGTGCATCTCTTACAAGTCTGAGTGTTGGGAGGTAAGAAGAAAAGGTTGTCTGTGTACATGAGACAGTTGCTACACTGCCTCAGAATGCCCAAGTGCACCAGGTTAACAGGCGAAAGCACAGGGAACTATCCTTTAATCATGCCAGGAGGGGTGGTCATAACTAATAAGTACTGGAGCTATTTCCATGAAGAACAACTAGTGCTGATGGCACTTAGGTGTGCTACAATAATTGCTACAAAAACCTGTTGAAGTGCAAAGCGATTAAGCTATTTGAAGTGCAAGAGAGAAAGAACTAGCAAGATTCAAGGGAAAATTGAAGAGCAGACTTTCTCCCACCAGTAATAGTTTACCTCAGCTCAGCACCAATAGGCAGAGCTCAAACAAGCATAAACCCACTCAAAAGCAGGCTTTTAAATTAGAAAGTTGAAATAGATAGAAAAACTGCCCAAACGGCCAATAAACTACAATTTCTGGGACAGAAACCACTCATCTTGTGCTTACCACTCCCACTGATAAACTAGAAGGCTTCCGTCCAACACAGAAAGGCTTGGGGGTCTTAGAAACTTATAAACAGTCCTGGATACAGCAAATCTGTATCCGGATTAGACTAGTTATAGGAAAGGTGTAATAACAATAATAATGACCAAAGTAATATTTCAAATGTATTTCACACACATACACAATAACAAAAGGATTCCATCTTGAGTCACATACACATGCACACTAGTCCTGCAAAGTTAGATTAAAAACTGTTTAAAATGACCAGATGATAAGAGCACAAGGTATTTTAATCTGCAGATAGCCCCCCACCCCAACCAGCAGTCATAGCCACTTTGTTGACTGTGTACAACTCATATTGTTATGAAGAAATGAATAAAATGTACTTTATTGGTAGCTTTGAAATTATATAAAGATCACTACCATCGCACTTAAGACCCCGCTGTATGTACTATGTAGCACAGTTTAAGCAGAAGAGTATTGACATGGTCCCACACAAACAACTCATCTCTGTTCTCAGTAACCTATCTTTCTCTCAATCAGTCACCAACTGGTTTCAGAGTTACCTGTCTGACTGCCAACAATCCGTTGTATGGCAGAATGACATATCTCCCCAACTACCTGTCTCCATAGGGGTTCCCCAAGGATCCATCCTTGGACCCCTACTCTTCTCTGTTTTCACCAATAATCTAGCCTCTGCCACCAAACATGGCACACCCATATAATACGCAGATGACTCAACTATCATCTGCTCAGCCCAGTCCCTACCCAAACTGCAAAAAGTCACACAGGAAGCCTTTTCCTCTGCTGAAACGTGGTTATCCGATGCCCAGTTAATACTCAACCCAAACAAAACTAAACTACTCATCTTCCATCCCATCAAACATACTCAAAACAACTCTCACTTTAACATCACAGCAAAAGACAACGCCACTATATAACCAACTGAACACACCAAATTGCTAGGAGTGGAAATAGACGATAAACTAAAATTTGACATTCACATATCCATGACCATAAAAAAAGTCCACAAAAAACTAGGAGCATTATACAGAAATAAGCAACTTCTCACCAAAGCAGCAAAGATTTCAATAGCAAATTCCCACCTTATCTCCAACCTACTTTATGCTTCTCCAATATATAACAACCTAAGGCAATGCGATCTAAACAAGCTAGAGACCTGCTACAACAAAATCGCTAAATTCGCCACAGGGGCATCCTACTGTAGTCACCATTGTCTCTCACTTGCTGAACTGGACTGGCTTGAACTCCCTCACTTCCTTCAGTGGTATCAACTATCACTCGCCCACAAACTAGTAAACCATCCACTAAATGTCCCATCCCTCCAGAATCTACTCCAACCCTTTCGCACCACCAGACCACTAAGATCCAGCAACAAAAATCACTTGCAGATCACTAAAGCCAATAACTCTGCTGGTGAAGCACTATTCTCTTGCGCGATAGCCAAATTATGGAACTCCCTCCCACCCACAATTACCTCCATACCATCATGCACCCACTTCAAAATTTTACTAAAAGTGCACCTAAAAACATGCTGGCTATGCCCTTGCAACTCCCACTCTAATATCATCCACCCCATCCAACCACTACCTTTCTTTCCACCCCACTAACTACCTTGATTATAGCAAGCTCAGATGCTCATAAGCCTAGTACTTATTATACAGAAGGAACTTCTTATTGTAACATTTGTTAATGTCTGTTATGTACTTTGCACATAAAGATTCTAGTTGTCTACTGATTTACTATGTTCTACGTCTGTAAATATGTTTGTAATTAATTGCTATGTTAAATTGTTAATCGCTATGTAATCTAATGTAATTACAGTCTGTTTATTTTAACTGTGGAGCTTTTCTCCCCGGGCCTCCACTGAAAATGGACCTATGTCCAGTCATACACTCCCGGTCAACAAATGTATATAAATAAATAAATAAATATTGATCACTGCTGCAGTAGCCTTAGCTATGTGAGTTATATCCTGCCAAGGATATAACATCTGGCCAGCTTCCAAAGTTTCAGGGTGCCTTCCACATACCTAAACAGTCAGGCAGCTCACTTGTCTAAAAGACAAGTTTGGGAGCCAAGCCCTTCAGAGCTTTTCTGCCAACAGAGAGAGGGAGGCTGAGCCTTGAAAGGACAATGATAGGAAGAACAAAAAATAAACAATCACATCCTGGCATAAACAACACACGAAAAAAATAAGGTGGATAGAGACAGGAAGTTGCTATTGCAGCAGTGATCATTTGAACATCTAATCATATGATGTTTAAATACACAACTGTACCATGTTCATCATATTGATCACTGCTGCAGTAACCTTAGCCATATGGATAAATTAACCTAGCTAACTAAATTGGGTGGGGGGGGGTGGACGGAGAAGAGTCCAGGACTCCCTGGGTAAATGTCCTGTCAAAGCCTAATCAAGACCTATAGAAGGAATCAAGCTTATAGTGTTTTATAAAAGTATATCCAGCAAACCAAGTTGCTGCTTCAAGAATAATTCTAGAATCCCTCTATTTTCAAAAATCTATATATGAAGCCAAGGACCTGGTGCAGTGGACCTTGATCCTGGCTGGAAAACTTTTGTTGTGTTGACCATAAAAAAGTCAATAGCCTTTGACAGCTTTTGGGAAAGTGTATATTGACAGGTCCTCTTTAAAACGTCAACTTACCAGAATCTTGACTTGCAAATCAGCGAGATGAGAATGTTGAAAGTTCACAATGCTGAACTCCCAGAAATTTGCAATTTAACACCGGGAAAGTAACCACTGAGCCACCATGGTGACCTTTGCCCTGTTCTCCACTGTAGTGTGATCTCGGTTTAGTTAGGGGATGTGGGGGGACAGCCCTCCACATGGGGGGAGTGGGGAGCAAAGCCTCCATTTTAGTGGGTTTAGTTTACTTTTGCTTGTATTATAGTGATTGGTGGCCCAGTGGTTACTTTCCCGGAGTTACACTGTGACATTTCAAGAGTTCGGCATTATGAACTTTCAATGTTCTCATCTCAGTGATTTGCAAGTCGACATTCTGGTAAGTCGACGTTTTAAAGTAAACTCGTATTGACACAGGTGGTTCCTTCTTCTTACTTTCACAAGAAAAGAACAACAGATCCAAAGATCTGAAAGATTTAGTTCTGTCAGGAGAACATCTTAGCTGTCAGTGGACATCCAAGGTGTGGATTATTCTTTCTCCCTCATTTTTAAGATCAGGAAAGAAAATGAGGGAATAGATAGTTTTGCTAAATGTAAACTTGGATACTACTGTTGGCATAAAAGACAGATTCATTCTCAAAGAAACCCTGTCTCTATGTAAAATGAGATAGGGTCGACCCACCATAAGGACATGTAATGCTGATACTCTTCTTGCAGAGGACAGAGCAATCAGTAAAACTATTTTCCATGTTAATAGTCTCAAGTCAGCCAGATGAGCTGGTTCAAATGGAACAAGTGTTAGCTTTTCCAACACAAAAATAAGATCCCAAAAAGGGGCACTGATTTTCTTTGATGCCTCATAAGTAAAACCCCTTTAAAAACATTTTGACATGAGAAAGCCTTTAAAGAGGAGGATCCATGGGCAGACATGCTGAAATAGCCAATAAATGCACCTTGATAGAAAAGTAAGAAAGGCCATAGGAAATTAACTCACACAAATATTGTAAAACCAATGAACAACTAGCCCTGAATGGGTCCTGGTTATGTTGTTAGTACCAACTAGAAAAATGTTTCCATTTGCCAGTAATTCTTGCTCCCATTAGTACCTGTTGCACATTCTCAGTAATCAGATGCCTAAAGGAAAATAAGGCTGTAATGTCCATGCAGTCAGTTGAAGTTTTTTGGGGGTTAGAGTGTATCAAATATCACTGATATTGTGAGAGAAGATCCATTCTTTGTGAAAGTATGTGGTAATTGCCCTTGGCCATTTCCAGAAGAAGGGACAACCACTATTGTCTGGGCCAGAAAGGAAATCACCAAAAAGATTTTGGGAAATTCCTTTTGAATCTTCAAATTAACCCATTATATCAGTGGAAAGGCTGGAAGAAATTACAGGAATATTCTTGTCAGAGAAAAAGAAAAAGAAAAAGCACCTGTCTTCCAAACTTCTCGCAAGGAGTACTGGAGCAGAATCTTGCCAACTGATTATTTAGAGAGGAGGTAAATAGCTCTACCAGAGGAATTCCCTCAAGAAGGATCAAATCTTGGGAGACACCCGAACTATTTTGCATTCGTGAGGGTCTGTCCTGTCCTGTTCAGATTGTCAACCATACAATATTGTTCTTACTGAATGAAGGATACCTGTAGAGTGAGACTGTGCTGTGAAGCTATACCTCAAGCTGACATGACTAGTCTGCAAAAGGGGCACAGCCTGGTTTCTCTCTGTCTGAGGATGTAACACATGACTGTGTTATTGTCTATAACAATTTGAAGAGGTCCTGATGACCAAAGATGATTCAGGGCTGAGTGCCTTGGGCAAGTATCTGTTCCATATTTATGTGCTTGCTCCCATCCTAGATGTCCCATATACCTTACACTATAATCCCTCCTGAAACTGCTCTCCAAGCAGAAAGGAATAAGGGGAGACCTAAATTTTTTTCTACTGACAAATTCCAGCACTGGGATTTGAAAAGACATGTGATATTGATGCTAGAATCAAAGAGTCTTCTGATACCATTGCATCTTTCTCATGTGAAGTCTTGCCAGAATTAGCATGAGAATCATAGATGTTATGAGACCCAAAATCCTGAGATATTCCCTCACAGTGACCAAAGTTTTAGTAAAAAAAACTTAGGTATAGATCTAGATATAGAGTTATTTTTTTCCTGTGGAAGAAAAGCTCTTTGAACTGAGATGTCCAGCTGACATCCCAGGAACATAATCCTAAGTGAAGGAGTTAAAAAGGACTTTTGAGTGTTCTTCTGGAATCCCAGCTACAAGAGATCTCTCTCCCAAGTGAGAGATTCCTGACACTTTGAAAAATACAAAGCAAAGATAAGCAAGTCATCAGAATACTGAAAAAAAGAAAATGGATACCCTGTAGCCTAAAACAAACTATAACTGGTGCTAGCCACTTAGTGAACACACTTTGTCCAGTGGATAGTCCAAAGCATAAAGAACAGAACTGATGAAGAGATCCAGACACTCAAATCTTAAGAAACGCTTGAAGTCTGGATGAAAAGGAATGAGATGATAAGCATCTTTTAAATATAGAGTTACCAGGAAAGTTGAATGAGGAAGGAAAGGTAACAGATTGTAAAATTAGTTCATTTTGAAATTAGGCACTATCACAAGCAGTTCTAAGAAGAGAGATCCAGAACTAGTCTCCAAGTATCTTCTTTCTTTGGCATTAAAACATCCTTGAACAAAACCCTTTTCCAACTTGGGAAGGAGAGACTAGTTCAATCACTCCCTAGAACAGCATGTAACGAAGGAAAGGTGGAAATAAAAATAGTCTGATTTGGTGGATGAAAAATAACCTCCTGGCAAGGAGGAATATCCTCAAACTGCCATCTATAATCTTGAGGAATGATCTTCAGAGCCCATTTGTCGGAAAGTATCTCCTACTCAAGAGAAAAATGGAGACTTAGACTTTCTGCTGGAAAAAGGGACTGCCAGGGTGTGTATGTGTGTGTGTGTGTGGGGGGGGGGGTCCCCTAAATAGTTAAACTGACTAGTTGGACTGTCCATGTTTTGGGGAGTTCCTCAGTTATTTCTGGAACACCTAAGCCATTATGCCAAAATTGGATGAGTGGTTAGAGAATCTCTAGGAAATTAGAAAAAGGGCAGAAAATCTAAACGATACCATGATTTACATTACTTCTTTCCTCACAGTTTTTAATTACCTTTACAGCAAAGGAACTGAAAAGTGAAACTCCATCCAAAAGAGAAAACAAAATCTCATTATTCATATAATTTTGGGTGGTTATGAGAATGCATCAGGGCAAACCTTCTCAAAGCAGTACTAGAGGCCATAGCCCTGGAAGAATCATCAACTGAATCATATATGTACGGTAATCAAAGACCAGTGACTAATATTTAGGCAAGGTTCAAATGACAAATTCACCACCTAAACAGGTACAAGCAAGCAAAATCTGAGGGTAATGCTACTCAATGCTAGAAGTCTAAACCTCAAAATGTATTCACTCGAGGCACTCCTTAAAATGGAGAACATCGACATCTTTGCATTGACGGAGACCTGGTTCAAGGCACCAGAGAGCACCCCTGCATTCCCAGGCTATAATTCATACTACACCTTTCGGCAACCTAACCTGGACTGAAACACTAAAGGTGGAGGCGTGTCCATATTTATTAAGGATATCCACATCTCCAGGCTAGTTGCTCAGCATAATGCATCCGAGATTATCCAAGTGCAATTAACTCTGGGCAATACCGCAATCCAAATTGTAAATTGCTACAGATCCCCAAAATGCCCCAGGATTCCCACTCCTCATTTCTTGATACACTGGAAAATATTAGGGTACAACCCAACACCCTACTAATGGGCGATTTCAACTACCCCACCATTAACTGGGAAAACTACTCATGTACCAACTCTTTTGCTCAACATTTTCTGGAATTCATAAATTCCAAGGCCTTTGATCAACTTATCCACACCCCCATCTGGGGCACCAATATCCTAGACCTGGTCATTACCAACATTACCAACATAACCACACCAGAGGTCAATTCTTCATTGGTCAGATCCGACCACTAGCTAATCACCCTAGACATCCACATCCCGCCTCCACCCCCCATTAGGGAAACCGCCTTAAATAAATTTCTCCAAAGCCAACTTCACTCTTCCTAAGACAGAAGTGGCAAACGTCACGACACCCATGCAGATGGACAATAGAGGTACAACTGCTGAATCCTACACAAATTCACTTTATAAGCCCTTACATGAGTGCATGGATCATGCTATCCCTAACAGAACCAGGATGCTATCCTCAAAAAAAGGAAGCCAATCTGGTGGTCCCCTGCCATAAACAAACTCTGCAACAGAAGAAATAAGCTGTTGCAAAAAAGAGTACAATCCCATTATTGGAGGAACACCCTGGTCAGCCTCAGTAAGAAGCTAAGATCCCTCATAAAATCCTCCAAAGCTAGTTGCGAAAACAAAATCACCACTGATTCTAAAGACAACCACAAAACATTCTATAGCTATGTCAAGAATCTCAATGGCAACACTCAGATCTGCTTTGAGTTACAGCACAATGGCACTAAATATACAGAACCAACGGATATTGCCAACATCTTGGCAGATAGGTTCAGTGCTAACTTCCCCCCCCACCCCCTAAAGGGCCCATCTCTATACCAGAAGAATGCAAAGTTCCTGTAATCACGGCTGCACAGGTAAAAACCACATTCTCCAAAATCAAGAACACAGCATCCATGGGACCTGACAGCATCCCAGGCTGTGTTCTACACAAACTGCAGAATGAACTGGCACCCCATCTAAGCATCATGTTCAGTCATAGCCTCACCTCAGGCTTTGTGCCTACTGAATGGCACACAGCAACGGTTATCTCACTCCACAAAGGGGGAGCCACCACAGACCTCGGGAACTACTGCCCCATTAGCCTAATGAGCCTGGTCTGCAAGGCCATGGAATGTATCATCATGGATCTTATACACAAAGACATTGGTAATCTCAAAACTCTGGACCCCACCCAGTTCGGGTTTGTAAAAGGCAGATCATGTCCCAAAACCTGATAGGTTTCATTGAAGCAGTCACCAAAGCCGTAGATGAGGGTAAGGTGGTTCACATAGCCTATCTAGATCTTGCCAAGGCTTTAGACACCATCCCCCACTCTGGAGTTATAGATAAACTCACTAAACAAGGTATAAATCCCTATGTCACAAGATGGGTTGCCAATTGGCTCACTGACAGAACCCACACTGTGAAAGTAACAGACTCCAAGTCCAACTTCAGACCAGTGACAAGTGGAGTACCACAGGGTTCAGTTCTGGGTCCTCTCCTGTTTAGTATCTACTTTTCTGAAGTACAGGCTAACACAAAAGGTCTTTGGCTAATGAAGTTTGCAGATGACTACAAACTAGGAGCCATAATCGAAACTCCTAACGATGTGGACATCCTACAAAAGGGCCTCATGGAAACAGATGCCTGGTGGCAAAGCCATGGCCTCAAGCTTAATGCCAAAAAGTGCATTGTCATCCCCTTTGGTAAAAACTCTGCACCCATGAGCTACCGCATAGGTGGTAGTCTACTTAACATCAAAAGTGTGATAAGAGACCTTGGGACACAAGTGGACAGTAGTCTCTCCTTTGGTAATCACATCACCACAGTAGTTAGGAAATCCTTCTGCATGGCACACCTCATCACAAAAGGTTTCTCATCCAGGGAAAAAGAGATCATTGTTCCCCTCTACTCTTCACTCATTAAACCCATTATAGAGTACAACGCCCCTTTTGGTATGTACCTCACAAGATATCTACAACAACTGGAAAGGCTGCAGAAATACCTCACAAAGAGGATTACCAGCCTCAAACAGATGCCCTATGCAGACCGTCTCAAAAACCTCCAGCTTTACTCCATTGCATATCACTTACTCAGAGGCGATCTCAGCCTAACATACAAAGCTATGTCAAACCCAGAGCTGTTGGACATGCTCCACTTAAAGAAATCCCAATCCCGCTGAGCTACACGGTCTGGGGACCTAAACCTTGTCACCACAATAAACAGTGCATGCTGGAGGGATAGATTCCTGTCCCAGAGAATTCCCATACTCTGGAACAAACTACCTAGCTATATCAAACAAAGCTCCTCATTAGCACTCTTCAAGAAAAATCTTGAAAATTGGATGGGAAATAGGAAATTCACCCCGGGGATCACCTCTGTGGCTCTGCTCGACAGGAGCACAGGAAAAACATTTTCTTGGGTGGCAAAAGCCAGGAGTACCTTTTTGGCTAGTCTTATATAGACCCTAGGACCAATAGCCTAGTACCTACCTATGAAACTAATACAATAGAATAAAATAAGTAATTTAAAGCAAATGTTACCTTAAAAGAAAAAAACTGCAGACCAAACATTCTTTATAGTTTCATAATTAGTCAGAATAAACATTAACATGTGTCTGACAATTCAACATTCTGAAAATCAAAGTTGCAGAAGCATACACTATTTTCTGATGCACATCAACAAACTTCCCATCTTTATCAGAAAGAGTAGGACAGGAATTCAATAACTGTTTAGCAGCTGTAGAAATAACTAAAGCTATCACTACTGGGTCAGGTTTGTGAAGGGTGTATAAAAACTAAAAAAGACTGAGTAACTTTATACATTCTATTTGCCTTTTTAGGGGCAACAGGCAAGCTATCCAGAAAAATATAGGCAGAAATGCACATACATCCTTGAAAGCTGACATAACTGGAGGAAATGGTGAAGGTTCAGGAAATTCCTTCGGTAGCAGCTCATAATGTTTTCTGAGGGATTGAGAAAACTTATTGTACTCCTGCTGAAAACAATGACACATTCGGGAAATAGTCTCAAAAAAAGGGGGGTAAGAAACTGAGTTTTCCTCTCTCTGAGTTTGAATCAGAACATTGAGAATCTAGAATCTCTTCAGGAAAGATGGTATCCTTCTTTCTTTTACCAGAAAGCAATAAATAAGATTGATCAAAACCTGAATAAAACCTTCAGCCAGACCCAAAAAACTGCTCCTATCTAAGGAAATCTGAGGAGGACTAGATACATGTTTAGTTTTCTGTCTGTTTTAGGCAAAAAAACATGGGGATCACAATCTTATAAATGTCAGTAGTAGCTCCCCTAGGGATTGGCATAACATTCTGACAAAACAGAGAAGCCTTCTCTGTTCCCTCTCGCAAGATCAAAAAGGGCAGCTCTGCCTTGCCCGACTGAGGGGACCCCAAAACCCACAGAGGATGTCCAAGCCCCCTGGTCCATAGTGGCTGTAGGTCTTACACCAGAGAGGTACAACAAATAGCTATAGCAGAGTCACCTACCTGTGGCTGACACAAATTGCTAGCCTGCTGTGGTGTCAAAGGCTGCTTGCTTAACATTTTCTTTTTGTGGCTGGAAGAATGACCAAATGTTTGTTTCATGGTCAAGCTGAAAATGGTGCCTTTTCCCAGGGAAAACAGGCAGCAAAATATGGTAAAAATGTGAAGTCTTTAAAAGTAATTTTTGACAAAAAACAGAGTAAAAGGCATTTCAAAACACCTGCCAACCCCAAAAAGTAAAACACAGTTTCTCCACAGAAACAAAAATGTTTTTATATACTTTAAACAACTTTTAAATGATAAAGAAAAAGAGCACTCTCATTTAAAAGTACAATACAGCCTCATGACAGTCTGTTAAAACACAAACTCATAGCTTTAAAATAATTTTCATATAAGGAAAAGTATTGATGATCAGCAAAAATAACTGAATGGAAGTTTTTTTCCCCAACGGGAACTTACCTGCCCAGCAATGGAAGAGCGCAATCCTACCATTGATCCATAAAAGCCTCAGAGAGCATATTCTTTGGCAACAGCAAAGCTATGAAGGGCTTAGTGCCCAAACCTGTCTTTTAGTCAGCTCAGCTCAAGCTGCCTGACAGTTTGGGCACGCGGGAGGTACCCTGAAGCCTTGGAAGCTGTCCGGCTGCTATATGCCGTCCAGGAGACCATTAAGAAGCCAAGCCGAAATTCTCAATTACCCCGAAGCACTGTCTGGTTAAGTGAATTGCTCAGTGTCACACAGATAGTGAAAAAAATAGAGAAGGATTCAACACCTACAGCTGTGACACAGGAAGAAGTTTATTAAGAAATTGTAACTTTACTTCCCTGTATTAACTTCCAGAGAGATTAATACCTTTTAACTAAATGCATAAATCCTTTACTAATCAATCCTATAGAGAAAACTGCAGCATAGCAATATGTAATAATGACTGTATAATGGATGCTGAAGATCAGACAGTTCTGATCACCACTCCAAATAAAGGCAGACCATATGATCTGACAAATGTCTATCCCTTTGCAGTTGCTGAAGGCTGAAATGATGGCACTGCAAAAAATATATTGCTAGCATGCAACATGTATAGATTATATTACAGAATGTAATCCTGTTTATGAATTAATTAATTCTTTAGTGCAATGAATAAAGCAAAACTTTTAAAGACTTAAAAGACAATATAAATCTCAGAGCAGCTTTTGTTCAGCAGCCCACAGATCATACAAAAATCAGAAATATTGCTGCAAAAATTTACTTTTTTGTGTGGGGGGGGGTTGCATACTTATAGGGCACCTACATCTGAATTTTGCCTTCTATATGTCTTCTTTCTCATCAAGAATATCTACCCCCACTGACATCACACAGTACAGGTCTGACCTGTTATTGCAGTATATATCTTAAGAGTCAACAGAGCTGGATCATGAAGAAATGTGTCTGGCAGGGTAATGAACCAAGACCTATATACCAATATTTCATTACTTGGCTCTTTTTCTCTAATTACCATAAAACACTCATGAAAACTATTAGTATGCAGACTATTTCTCCTTTACTTTTACAATTATCACAAAGATTTGGATTTCATTGGAAAGTTTGCTTCAAATTTTACAGCAAAATGCTGACAGCTATTTTCCAAAGAAAGCAAAACATTATCACATTGAAAACAGACTTTGCATTAGAGACAACAAACTTCTTTGCATAAGAATTCAAACTCAAACTCAGAACAATGCTAAAACTCCAAATACAAAAAACAAAAACTGAAGTAGGCACTGCAGCACTCCAAACGAAATGAAAGTTGATTTTAATGTTAAGCGCTTTTTGTTTGATGTAGTACACAAACTTCTTCAGACAAATAAAGCTTCCCACACAGAAAGTATAAATACATCTTAAATTAACAACTCAATCAATCAATTAATTAATCAATCAAGAATATTTAAAGAAAACAATTAGAAATAACATTTAAACAAATACTACCATCTTCATAATACCTACCAGGTTTAAACTGTATATAAAAACCTAAAAAAATATATATTAAATACTAAATAAATATACATATCAAGGACATTCATATTAAAAAATGAATGAATCAATACAAATTGATAATAACAACAACACAAATTAATAGTAACAACTTCAAAAACCCTGACTTGCAACCAGACAGTTCATAATAAAACAGATTGATGTCACTTCATCTTTTTAAACTTCGTTCAACCCCGGGAAACTATAGGCATTTAATTTTATCTGCCAAAATAATTCTAATTCTTCTAATTTTAGGGGTGTAGGACCACCCCTAACATCCTGAAAGATTTGATCTATCGCTAAAAATTTAAAACTGTGTTCTGGACAAGATAAAATATGCTTTGCCAAGGCATTTTCAGATTTATTCTTTTTAATGGCATAAATATGCTCATACAACCGGTCCAATGTAGAAGGCAGGGCAAACCTGACACTGGGCCAGATAAACAATCATCTTGGAATTACAGTTCACTCTACACTTCTAACTATATTGGAAATCCTGCACCTTAAAAGTTAAGTTTTAGAATGCTGCTAATAGAGCAGCATTCATTCAGCCCCGGGAAACTATAGGCATTTAATCTTATCTGCCAAAATAATTCTAATTCTTCTAATTTTAGGGGTGTAGGACCACCCCTAACATCCTGAAAGATTTGATCTACCACTAAAAATTTAAAACTGTGTTCTGGACAAGAAAAAATATGCTTTGCCAAGGCATTTTCAGATTTATTCTTTTTAATGGCATAAATATGCTCATACAACTTGTCACGAAGACGTCTATTTCCAGTGTAGAAGGCAGGGCAAACCTGACACTGGGCCAGATAAACAATCATCTTGGAATTACAGTTCACTCTACACTTCAAACTATATTGGAAATCCTGCACCTTAAATCTATTAGATTCTATTATGTATTTACAATAATTACAAGCTTGACATTTGTACATTCCAACATTTCTAGAATGTACTCGTTGATGCTGCACGAAAAATGCCTTTAGATTTTTAGCTTTCTTGTAAGTCAAAACAGGCTGATTTCCCACCTTGTTGTATAGACTAGGGTCACTTCTAAATAAAGCCCAATTTTTACGAATGATACCAGAACAAATATCGCTATCAATGTTGTAAGTTGTGATGAACATAGGACCTTGAATGCTTGATTTATGAGTCAAGTTACTGTCATTAACCAACATACCCTCCATGTTCCTATCCTGCTGAACTTGTATGTGTTCAAAACCCAAAATTGGCTTATAAAAGCAACTTAATCTTATTCGTGACTTCCTCAAATAAGTCATTTATCAATGTTTCAAGATAGCCATGATGTAAGAATGTATGAACGTCCTTGATATGTATCTTTATTTAGTATTTAGTATTTAATATATATTTTTTAGGTTTTTATATACAGTTTAAACCTGGTAGGTATTATAAAGATGGTAGTATTTGTTTAAATGTTATTTCTAATTGTTTTCTTTAAATATACTTGATTGATTAATTCATTGATTGATTGAGTTGTTAATTTAAGATGTATTTATACTTCCTGTGTGGGAAGCTTTATTTGTCTGAAGAATTTTGTGTATTACATCAAACGAAAAGCGCTTAACATTAAAATCAACTTTCATTTTGTTTTGAGTGCTGCAGTGCCTACTTCAGTTTTTGTTTTTTGTATTTGGAGTTTTTTCATTGTTCTGAGTTTGAGTTTGAATTTGTATGGCATCTGGAACTGAAGTTAGCCCTAGCGGCTTTTCTCTGGACAACACTCCTGAGCTTCTAAAAAGTGGCAACAGTGCACGTAATGTAGCACCTACTAAGGATTCTAATTTAGTGAATAACAATCTTTTGGATACCTTATTGACAAGAATGGACTCTTTATTGGTGAGACTCGTCCACCTAGAGTACCATCAACATTTGAATAGTGGATTGCTACCATCTTCGTCAACTTCGCAGTTAATTTCAAACCCTATCCACACTCTGGGTAATCAGGAAGCCGGTTTAATGGCTCAAAAAGTGTCTTGCGCACCGAGAGTTGAATCAGGCAGAGGAGTATTCCAGCCAGTGTTTCATATACAGATCAGGTGGCACCAACAGGTTTGGATGGTCAAGACATTGAGCTACGCTCATAAGGTAACACTAAGAATGATACAACTACGGGTAATTTAAACTTGTCTGTGCAGATATTAGCAGCTTTTCCGGCAATGGAAGCGGTTAACAATTCTTTAAATTTCCCTGACATTGCAAACTGGATGGCTGACAGCTTTAGGTTTTCTACTTCTTCTAATTTAGCTGTCCAGCAACAATGTGATAATAAAGGAGAATGTGTTGATATTATGTTTAATCTTAAATCACTTGACAGTTTAATGGTTAAACTAAAAAAGACCCAGCTTGAGATTTCTTGCTTTCGGGAGTGCCTCTCACGTAAAATAGTTCCCAAGGGGTTGAGGCACTGCCAATACCAAACCGGTTTGGTTGCTAATTCAGCCTTTCATAAGGATTTGCTTGAACTGTTTGACCGACAGGGTTTTGAACTTTTTGAATGAATGTTCAAGCACTATACCTTGTTGGTCGATATATTAAGTAAACAGGTAGCCGAACTGGATGGGTTGATTAAGCTTGATAAAGAATTTTTTCGATATAAATATGATTATAGCCGGGTTTTTTCAAGTATTGACCAATACCTAATTAAGCTTAAAAATAACAAAATAAAGAAGCTCGACAGGGACACAAAAGCTTATAGTGGTGGCTTTGCATACCCTTTATCGCCACCAATACAGGTCTGGCAGGGCCCGGCTAGACCAGTTAATTCATCTGGTGACAACAGGATTTTGGTATCTAATGCTAGTGTCAATTTATTAGAAAACCAGACCCCTCACAACAACTTCACTTATAACTCTGCTTTGGTGAATGAAGATGTTATACAAACAGAAGTAAGAAGGAGTGAAAGACTACAAAATAATAACAAGTTGGGTCAACATAATTCAAACTCTAGTGACTCTAATTTTTTAGGAGCCAGACCGAAGCAAACGAATGGTCAATATACTCAGAGGTCCAAACAGAAATTCAAGTCTTACAGGGCCTAAATAATGATGCCTCTGTTTCTACACCAGAAAATCATAACAACTTTTTTGACATTTCTGACTTTGACTTTGCCTTTGCCTTTCAGGAAGTCCAACATGCATCAACCTTTGGTTCTAATGCTTCATATGTTTCTACTGTTTGTAACGATGTGCATGATTCACTTAGTCAACATTTTAAAAATCCACCTGTTATTATAACCAATTTAAATGCTGATTTTAAAGTGTACAACTTTTCCTCTGTTAGTATTACTCCAGAGTTGGTTGACTTGTTCTCTAAGGGTTACACCTATGTCCCTGTCCAGAAGTTGGATGTGGTGAAGACCATCATAAATGTGAAACTTTTCACAAGGAAATTAAATTTTAATTTGATGATGGGCGGGGACATAGTTGACACTGGCAACAAATTCAGAATTCTCAGCATGTTTAACCCCCCTTTACATCCCTTGTTACAGGTTTTTGAGTTAATGTGTGAGCTAGATATTAGGCAGAACTTTAAGTATGGGCATATTTTTTCTGCCATGGATATTAATAGTAAGATAGAGAGGGAATGCCTTGATTTTATTAAATCACACGATATCCGCATCTGCAAACCGGATAAGGGAGGGGGGTTGGTCGTGTTTGATAGTTCTGATTACTTTGAACGTATGGTGAACTTACTTGACAGCCCTTCTTTTTCACTTAGTTCAAGATCTGAAACAAATAGAGCTTATAATAGTATTAAAAACACTATTGATGAAATGTACATAGAAGGAAGGGTTGACCAGAATATGTTTAACTACATGTCCACTGTGTACCCTAAGTATCCCTGTCTGTTTGGTATACCTAAGATCCACAAAGATGTGGTAAACCCTCCCATGCGTCCACTGGTTGATGGACGGGGATCACCCACTTATTCATGTGCGAAGGTTGTAGATGCCATCTTACAAAAATTTCTGGTTAGTGAACATCAAATCTGTAAAGATTCATGGTCATTTCTAGAAAAAAATAACAGGTTAGAATATAACATTAGACATAATTTCCTTACCATAGATGTTAAGGACTTGTATACATGCATTCCGCACGATATTGGACTGGGTTGGCCAAGTATTAAAGACAAATGGCGCTACTAAAAAAGTGATGGACTTTGTTAGTGACTTAATGGACATAATCCTTGACAACAACTTTTTCATTTTTGGCGACAATTTTTACCTACAAAAAGTGGGGGTCGCAATGGGTTCCCCCTGTGGGGCTAGTATTGCCAATTTGGTAATGGCCCACTGGGAGCACCAATTTGTATTTAATAACTTTGAACACAAGGATAGATTCATTTTTTACACACGTTACCTAGACGATATTTTCATCTTGTTGGATGGCAACCTAGCGACCAGTAATATGGTAGTTAATCACTTTAATGGTACAACCCAGTTTTTAAAATTTACATCCACATTTAATACTGAAGCCATTGCTTATTTGGATATTTTGTTATCTAAAGACCATTTGATTAAAAAATACGTAGCAAAAATTCACAGGAAAAGCACGTATTCAAACTCATTTTTGCACTTTACGAGCTGCCATCACTGTCACCAGAAGCGGGCAGTGGTTAAAGGCCAGTTAGTAAGGGCAGCTCGCATTGTTAGCCTTGATGCCGATTTTCATGATGAATGTAAACTATTAAAAAGCATGTTCTTACATCATGGCTATCCTGAAACATTGATAAATGACTTAGTTGAGGAAGTCACGAATAAGAGATTAAGTTGCTTTTATAAGCCAATTTTGGGTTTTGAACACATACAAGTTCAGCAGGATGGGAACATGGAGGCTATGTTGGTTAATGACAGTAACTTGACTCATAAATCAACCATTCAAGGTCCTATGTTCATCACAACTTACAACATTGATAGCAATATTTGTTCTGGTATCATTCGTAAAAATTGGGCTTTATTTAGAAGTGACCCTAGTCTATACAACAAGGTGGGAAATCAGCCTGTTGTTACTTACAAGAAAGCTAAAAATCTAAAGGCATTTTTCAAGCAGCATCAACGTGTACATTCTAGATGTTGGAATGTACAAATGTCAAGCTTGTAATTATTGTAAATACATAATAGAATCTAATAGATTTAAGGTGCAGGATTTCCAATATAGTTTGAAGTGTAGAGTGAACTGTAATTCCAAGATGATTGTTTATCTGGCCCAGTGTCAGGTTTGCCCTGCCTTCTACATTGGAAAAATGGAGAGCCGTCTTCGTGACCAGTTGTACAAGCATATTTATGCCATTAAAAAGAATAAATCTGAAAATGCCTTGGCAAAGCATATTTTATCTTGCCCAGAACACAGTTTTAAATTTTTAACGATAGATCAAATCTTTCAGGATGTTAGAGGTGGTCCTACACCCCTAAAATTAGAAGAATTAGAATTATTTTGGCAGATAAGATTAAATGCCTATAGTTTCCCGGGGTTGAACGAATGCTGCTATATTAGCATCATTCTAAAACTTAAAAGTTTAAAAAGATGAAGTGACATCAATCTGTTTTATTATGAACTGTCTGGTTGCAAGTCAGGGTTTTTGAAGTCGTTACTATTAACGTGTGTTGTTGTTATTATCAATTTGTATTGATTCATTCATTTTTTAATATGAATGTCCTTGATATGTATATTTATTTAGTATTTAGTATTTAATATATATTTTTTAGGTTTTTATATACAGTTTAAACCTGGTAGGTATTATGAAGATGGTAGTATTTGTTTAAATGTTATTTCTAATTGTTTTCTTTAAATATTCTTGATTAATTAATTTATTGATTGATTGAGTTGTTAATTTAAGATGTATTTATACTTCCTGTGTGGGAAGCTTTATTTGTCTGAAGAAGTTTGTGTACTACATCAAATGAAAAGCGCTTAACATTAAAATCAACTTTCATTTCGTTTTGAGTGCTGCAGTGCCTACTTCAGTTTTTGTTTTTTGTATTTGGAGTTTTTTCTTTGCATAAGAGACAAAAAATGTCTTTTGAAACTCATATTTGGTGAAATTCATCTGGCAACCCAGTAAACTAAAAGAGGCATGCTAGAATTAATACTGAGATAGCATATGGTGAAGTACAATTTATCAGCTATGTGAAGGGTGCAGGAAGAATTCAAAGAGACATGTGTAATGCATTTGCTAACAGCCTGAGGCAGCCCACTGGACACAACTATCCTTTTTTTAGGAGCAGCTCGGGAGTACTGTCTAGTGAAGTAACTTGTTCAGTGTCACACAGAAGACAAACAAAGGCTGAGGGAATCAACCCCCCTCCCCCAAAGAAAATCATTTACAATAGGAAGCAGATCTTTAACAGCTCATAGCTTTACTCATCTGTACTGTTAGACAATTTGTTGTATCTAAACGTAATGCATTCCACATCTGCACGCCTGCAAAAAAACAACCTAAATTAAATATATATTCATAGTTAAAATATTAACATTAAACTCATAGACTTCATGTTGTCTAATTTATTAAGAGTTAAATAATAAGCACACTGTCATCAAAAAAAAAAAGAAACCAATGATCACACCCAGTGAACATGGTGGCTCATGTGATAATACTCCTGTTTACTATGATTAAGTTCCTTCCCTTACACAATAACTAGTCTGGTTCATAGGTAATTACTAGGTCTGTAGTCCAGGGGACCACTGAGGAGCCTAGTCCAAATTTTCAGTCTCCACAAAGCACTGTCTGGTTAAGCAACTTGTTCAAGTTCACACAGTATGCAGATGGGACTGAGAGATTCAAACACTGTAGTACAGGAACTACAGCTCATAGCATTAACCCTCTGTGCAAACTGCCAAACTAAAGTAAAATGTGAAGGGAAGGATTCAAACCACACACCCTTGACAAAGGAAACAGCAGCATTAATCTACTATGCTATTTCATAACTTATAAGTGAAATAGTAGGATGCAGGAACCAAATGTTTATACAGCCATACACAGGTGTGGCCATAAATTACAACTTGCTCAAAATCACAAAGTAGGCAAATGGAGGTGAAAGGGTTCAAACCTTGTACTTTTGATTCCAGGAAGCAGTGCATTAATATAATATTGCACATTCTTAAGTGCCAGACATCTCCTGATCACTTAAAGTGTTAACAGAACAGTAAATGTTGCATGGGTATGCATTTTCTGAACAATAAGACATTACTGACTGACTGTAATTCACAATAATTTACCAGAAAAAAGAACTTGACGAGGTACAGGGCATAAATCTGAGGCAAAATTATAGATGTTCTGCAGATTTGAAGACAGATAAGAATAGGGTACTCTGATGCACTTAAAAGTTAACAGAACAGCAGGTTTTGCATCGGCATGCATTTTGTGAACAACAAAAGGTATGAATCTCTAATGACTAATATTATTGAATGAATGTAAACCACCAATGATTTATCAGAAAAAGAAGACATATGTTAATGCCTGGCAGCTGGTGTAGATGGAGTATATGATTCTTTTTTCTCCATTTGTCTACCGTATGACTCTGAGCAAGTAATTTTACCAGACAGTGTTTCAGGTGTTCAGGTGCTTTAAATGGACATGCACACACCTACCTACTTACATATATCTTACTGTCAGAAAGCAGCTATCTTGTGCTAATTCCAAGCAGCAGCCGATGCCAAAGTAGCTGAAAATACTGATGGTATACATCAGATCACTTAAATTCCATTTTCATTGCATAAATAAAATCAGGCTTTTTGTTGTGTCTTTCGTCTTATCACGGTTAGGGGTCGCCACAGCTGAACTCCGGTCCGCCAATGTTTGGTAGTGGAGTTTTACGTGCCGAGTTACCAGCCCTATTAGCAGAAAAAAGACAGAAAATCCACCCAAGGATGGCCAATCAATGAAATCCACAAGTGTTCCAATTAAAATGTAGTCCTTTAATACGAATAAAACTTTGACTTGAAAATAAAATAAAAAACAAAAAAGCTCAAAACTGTTCCTTGAAGATATCCAATAAGCGCTTTCGACTGTTGCCCTCCTCAGATCTTATGGCCTGACGCACAACCTTCAACGAAGGCACGCCCATTCACGCATGTCTCCACACAGAAGACACTCTAGCTGAGAATCAAATGCAACAACTTCAAATTAGTACAGGCACCCTTTAAAAAAAGTATATTCCCTAAATGAATCAGCCTTCTAAAAACACACATATTCCTGCTCTGCTGCTACTTGCAGTATCTGCAGCACAGTGCAGCATAAGGGAGTGTACTGCATTCCTGGGTGTGCTATCCTTCTGAAGAGACTTTAAACTGTGGCCCCATCTGCTTGAGTTGGTGGTAGCCCAGATGGATGTAAAAGATCCCACAGCACCTATCAAAAAGAGTAGGGGAAGTTGCTCAATACCATGGCCAAATTTCATGTAGTAGTATAAATTCCACCTCAGGTCTCCTTGAAAAGAGGCTACTAACCTAGTGGGACTCACCCGGTTAACAAAGGATAAATCAATAAATAAATACTACCACTGGTACTACTACTACTACTACTAATACTACTACTGCTGCTATTCAGTGGAGGGGTGGGTGGAACCTGCTACTGCTACCACTAATACTACTATTACTAGTACTACTAGTACTACTGCTACTACTACTGCTATTCAGTGGAGGGGTGGGTGAGACCTGCTACTACTACTATTAGCACTACTACTAGAACTACTTCTACTGGTACTGCTATTCAGTGGAGGGGTGGTTGGGACCTGCTACTACTACTACTACTATTACTACTACTACTACTACTACTACTATTACTACTACTACTACTACTACTACTACTACTACTACTATTACTACTACTACTACTACTACTACTACTACTACTACTACTACTACTACTAGCACTACTACTTTTAGCTGGGGGTGGAACCTGCTACTATTTCCTGGCTGTACAGTCTATGGAGAGACATCAGGCATGGAGGACTGTTTTAAATTTTTTATTTTGCAGGACTGGATGCACTATAGGTTTGGATGGGCTAAATTGTGTTGTTGGCTGGCCTTATGCTCTCTGAGGCTGTGGGTTCTAGGCAGCTGCCCATTTCATATCTATCATAATCCACTACTGCCACTGCCACTGCCACTGTCATCCCCCTCCCTCAGTATGTCAGCACCTCCCTTGTCATTGTTCTCTATGTTACATATTTGTGAGTTTGTTCCTGCTGCCTTTCACCCTGTTAACATACCTCCACCTTCCTTTACATCCTTCCCCACTTTTCCTTCTTTGAAAAGATTAAATGGACACCTGTCCCATAAAACCAGATTACTTTTCCTTTCTCTACCCTATCATATTTATTCCTTAGTTATTCTCATTAGGTGCTTTCCTTTGCTTGCTTCCAGTTTTTTGTAATGTCCTTTATTGCCTTTCTCCCCTTCATCTGATAAAAAAAAATAGATTTAAAATGTGTAGTGAGCCCTTTAAGACTAATAGCCAATATTCTCATATTGCTGCTTTTCTGCATGTGTGAATCTGCTGAAGTACATATATACTCCAGTTTAACACTTTGGCTTGTCACATAACTCAGCCAATACTGAGACATATTTCCCTCTCCACAGGCCCTACTTTGGCCTTGGACTTGATTGCTAATTACCAGCTTTTCACATTGTTACTTAACAATAAGCTCTGAACTGCATTGCACCCAGAAGGTAAACAACAGCCATCTTACCACCATCATTTGGAGCATGTCTGTGAAACCCAGAGACAATCTAATTCCGGACTGTTTCTGGTAGGACACTGAGTGTTTGTGCTTGATGTTCCTGATTGGTCTAGTTGCTATTCAAGGCCTCTACCAGGAAAAGGCTACAACAAGTCTACAGACCCTTGCATCATTTGGGACAAGACTGTGGATCACCAAACAGGTTGTGGTCTGTTTCTCATCTTGGGATTGTTGGTAATGTTTCACTTCTCATGAGAAAAGAGGCAAATGAGCAATCCATCCTAGTAAAGTGAAGGTGTGGTGAGACCAGCACTAGTAGTAGCCAGGCAGCAGCCATTCATGAGACTCCTCTCTTTTCATCATTCTTGACAAACTAATTATTTGTTTTCAGTAACCACAGCTTGATTTGTTTCTAACTTCAAAATATCTGTCTAAATACTTCATCCTTAAATTTTTAGGTTCTGCTTATTAGTTTCCCTTGAAATGTTTGGCAGTGCCTTGTATAGATACAGATACTTTGAGTGGCATTTTTCCTGTAAAAGCACAATCGAAGTTTCACCAGTATCTAGTTGCACACAGGACAACTAGTTTGCAGTGACAAGCACTGTCCCCAGAGTTACAAACCAGATACTCCTGACATTGCTTTATATTCTCACTCCAAATATGTAATTAGGAAAAATTGTCTGTTGCTATGGATGCGAACTTTACCACTATCTCCATTACCAACTTGGTGGATATGGCCTTTCTGAGGCAAAGTAGAAATTGCCTCATGTTTGCTGCCAACTAGTTAATTCTAAAACAAATTGAAATGGTATGCAAGAGATAAATTTAGACAATTTCACTGGAGGCAAAGCTCTCACACAAAAGTATTCCTAATGTCAGTAAGGTTGGCAGTACTACACACAATGCAACCAACACACTCAATTCAAAGCAGACATATAGACCAAGATATGCTGAGGCAGTTAAATGTAACCTTCCTAAACCCCAAAGGCCTCCTTGATGACGTACACATAAATACCCTCAGCAGCCCCAAATGCACTCTTTCAAAACAATACCCACATCAACGCATACAGCTACATCTCGTGGTGCCTCTACTTCTAAGGCCATAAGGTAAGCCACCACACAATCCAATATTTTGGTTACTGGAGACTCCATCATGAGACACATTGATGTCCCTCTCACCAGGAGAAAGTCACAGTCAGTTGCTTATCAGAGGCTAGAATCCACCACATTACACACACAGTCAGGTTATTGGACCACAAGTACCAGTATGACTCAGTCATAGTGCATAGACATAGACTATATGAAGAGAGACATCATGCAGCTCCTGTAATATGTGTCCCAGGCTGGTACAAGCCTAACATTGAGCAGCATTTTGCCTTCTCCAAGGATGATGCTACAGTGTGAACAAAAGATGAATGACTTTAATAATTGGCTTAATTTCTGGTGTCATTCTAAGGGGGTGCAATATTTGTCAGCATGGAAGGAGATGGTCAACAGACCACACTGCTTTGCCAGGGATGGTCTGCACCTCTCCTGTCTAGGCTTTCGAATATTAGCTAAAACATTGTCTTCCCCTTAGTACGTTTTATAGGCAATGCCAAACTGAAAGTACTTCTGACATAGTAAATCAAAACTAAGAAAATCTAAAGGTATTACCACTCAGTGCTTGGAGTCTAAACAAAAAAAACTCCACTCTCTAGAAGGTCTATTCACCCTAGAGAATGCTGACATCTGTGTGGTCACCGATACATGGTTTAAAGCTGTTGAAAGCACACTGACAGTACAAGGTTATAATGCCTTCCAAAAATTTAGACTAGCTATTACACAGACAAGGACTAAAGGTGGAGGTGTCTCAATTTACATCAAAAATAAATGTAACTCAAGTCTGGTCAAACAGAACAATGCACTTGAGTTACTCCATGTTCAAATCACCATAGGCAAAATCCAATACCACTTCCTTGCAAGCTATAGATCCCCCTCTATAACCCAGGAAACCCATACCTTGTATTTAAACTTATTGGAAACACTAACCTTCCAATCCAATACCATATTCATGGGTGACTTTAATTCTCCCACTATTAACTGGGAATTATATACAACACCAAAAGTACAGGCACAAAGATTCCTGGATTTTGTAAACATAAACTGCCTGGATCAAATTGTCAGTAAACCAACCAGGGGTGCAACCATACTGGATCTGTTCCTCACTAATATGGTAAAGTGCTGCACACCCTCTAATATATTGTCTTCGCTAGTAAGGTAAGACCGCAAAATGGTCTCCATTGAAGAAAAAATAAACCATGAGCCCCAAGCTAACCCTCGAATATTCTGGAACTACTCTAAGGCTAATTTTCTGCTATTAAGTGATACCTTGGAAATTTCAAACCCCGTAAATCTTGAGAACATGGCCTATGCATAACTGTTCACAGAAACTCTATACAAACATGTTAATAGCTGCATAGAGGCAGCTGTACCCCCAGGAAGAAGTACAGAACTAATTCAAAAACAAGCCACATGGATGGAATCACATAATCAATAGGCTGTTTTAAAAGTAGCACGAAAACCATGGGAAAAATTAGGAGGTGCAGCACCCAGCAGGATAAAAGCACTTTCGTCAAACTAAACAAACAACTCAGGACAAATAAAGTTTACCAAAGCCAAATTTGAGGTAAATTTAGGCTCCCAGGTCAAGGTCAAGCACAAGGCACTCTTTAGCTATGTCCACAACCTCAAAGGCAATACACAATTCTGTGAAGAGCTCACTGTAAATGGAGCCACCTATGCTGAGTCAGAAGATATAGCAAACCTACTGGCCAACAAATTCAGATCTAACTTTATTCCTCTCTCCCCCACAACCTGCCCTCAGAAAAAAAAACACCAAAAATACCCCCCCACCCCCACCCCCGCTATCATTAGGGAACAGGTCCTTAATGCTCTCTCTAAGGCCAAGAACAGTGCATCAATGGCCCAGACAATATCTAAGGATGCCTTCTAAATAGCACAAAACATGATGTATCAGGCCTTCCAGAACTTCTATTTATCTGTAGGCTCCAAACTGGCTTTATGCCTCATGAATGGAGAACAGCAACAGTCATTCCTCTGCACAAAGTTGGGCCATCTACAGACCCTTGAAACTACAGACCCATAAGTCTCACTAGACTTATATGTGAAGCCATGGAAAGAACTATCTTGAAAATATTCCATAATGATATAACAAACCTCCAGACACTAGACCCAACCCAGTTTGGTTTCATCAAAAGCAGGTTATGCCTACTCATCCTGGTCGACTTCTTTGAGAAGGTCACCAAAGCAATGGATGAGAGCATAATGGTTCACACTGCCTACCTTGACCTGGTCAAGTCATTTGACACAATAACCCACTCAGGCATTGTTGGCAAACTCAAGAGGTTAGGTACAAACCCATATGTCACCCAGTGGATAGCCAACTGTCTCACAGACAGGACTCAGGAAGTTAAAATCGGGGAGTCCACCTCTACAAAGAGATCAGTCACAAGTGAAGTCCCTCAGGGATCTGTCCTTGGACCACTCCTTTTTGGCATTTACCTCTCTGAAGTCAAGGCCAATGTCAATGGTCTCTGACTTGATTAAATTTGCAGATGATTGCAAATTAGAAGCTGTTATTGAATCTGACACCAATGCAACTGGTGTCAGAGACATGGACTGAAACTAAATGCCAAGAAATGTATAATAGTATCCTTTGGAAAGTCATCCAACCCAAGTAATTATCATATTGATGACACACCCCTTAGAGCTGACCCAGTAGTCAGGGACTTAGGGGCACAAATAGACAGTAATCTAGCCTTTCATCATCAAGTACAGTAGTGAGGAACTCATTCTATGTTGTCCAACATATAAACAAAGGTATGGCATCTAGGTCCAAGGAACTCATATGTCCACTGTATTCAGCATACATCAAACCTATCACTGAGTACAATGCCCTCTTTAATATGTACCTAACCTGGCATATCCAACAAATGGAATGTTCACAGGGGTTCCTCACTAAAAGAATACAGGGTGTAAGTAAAATATCCTATGCAGACTGCCTTAATGCCCTATCCCTGTATTCTGTCTCCTACAGACTGCTCAGGGGAGATCTACACCTGGTATACAGAGCATTGTCAGACACCACTCTGATGGACCTCCTGCATATCCGCAAAACAAACAGCACCAGAATTACCCATTCTAAAGACATAAACCTTGCCTGTGATATAAATAAGACATGCTAGAGAGACTGGTATGTATGTCAGAGACTATCCCATCTCTGGAACAGGCTCCCTATCCATGTGAAGCATAGTCCCTCCTCAACCCAATTCAAGTGTATCTTGGACAATTGGCTAGGGAACAGGAAATTCATATCTGGCTTGGCACCTATGTCTTTAATGGGCACAGGCAAACTGTAAATAGTTCATCTCCCAGGCCCCTGCGAGTAAATGTTTCATATCCCAAGCCCATGCTTACACTTATCAAGGGTAATAGAGCTTGTCAGAGATTTGAGATGCATGGCTAGGCTTAAACAGGCCCTTGTGGTCATTAGCCTAGTAAACACCTAAGAAGCTATGGACCTATGAAATTTCACTACCCTTTCTGAATGCTTCAAGATTTGTGTTATGATTTTTCTTTGTAAGGAATTGCATCTTGCTATAATGTTTCAGGTGGCTTGTTCAAAGATTACAAAATACTGTGCCATATTCAATAATGGATCGTATCGGTCAGGTATAGAGAGGTACAGTGATCACCTTGGATTGATTTGATGTGGCCTTTATACTTAGATGGGCTACAAAATATATTTATCTGACTTTAGTGGAAACATGCATTGGTCAAACTTTAAATTGCTTACCGCTGTCCTCAGATCTTTATTGATTGTATATTTTTATTTCTACAGCTGTCTGTAGATCTTCAGTTATAGTGTTTGTTGATTATGATTTCACCATTTATTTGACAATTATAATTTTATATCCTTTTTCCAGGTATCATAATACTATATGTGAAGTTGTTAAATCTCGCCATTTATTCTCACTGATGGGTTCAGAGCCGATCCTCGGCTCCAACACGGCCGATAGCAAAGCTCAAGGTTTAGCAATAGCTCAAGACCAAGCCCCTTATCCCATGATGCACTGCTGGAATTACCTCAGATCTAGTTTGCCGCGGCACGGATCTCTTGGTTTCCAGCATTGCTCGAGACTGTTTTCTACAAATTAGCAAGTTTTTACAAATCTTTTTCTGATATTCTTATACTTTTAGGTGTTAGTTAGTGTGTTACTTAGAGTGTTAGCCTCTTCCATAAATATTAGTTGTTTTGGGCCGTTTTTTGTGTTAGTGGCTTCTTCAGCTACTTTTGGCTTTGGCCTTTAGTGGATTAGAGTAGTCTATTGTTAGTATATATATATACTTATATATATATATATATATATATATATATATATATATATTTATATATATATATATATATATATATATATATATATATATATGTCTATATAGCGTGGCCTCTTTGGGCATTGTTTAAGTGTGTATTAACTTTTTCTAGTTTTTTTGTTAGTTGTGATAGTTTGTGGATACAAACATTATGTCTGAAGGGAAAGAAAAACCTACCAAGTCTGGCTTCAAGAAATGTCCAGACTGTGGAGAAAAGATGTCAGCCACTGATAGGCACGTTCATTGTGTTTATTGTTTGGGAGCGGTGCACCTACAAGACTCTTGCAGCATTTGCCATTCTTTTTCATCCAGGGTATTGTTAGAAAGGAAGAGAAAATTGGTAGATCGAGGCTTGCTAAAGCACCCCCTTTTCTGAAGCATTGAGTGACCAGGATGGTGCCAGCAAGTCCTCAAAGTCATCAAAATACTCAGCAGATTCTAAGGGATCTAAGAAGGCTAAAAACGTGGAGGATTCAGGTCATTGGTTCTACTGGCCTTGGAACTGAGTGTTCCTTCCTGTCAGAGCCGACTCACAGCCTTGGAGCCAGTCTCTGAGACTCCATCATCTCCTCTGCTTCATTCGGCACCGTCTGTGCATTCATCAAAGTCTTCTGTCAGCCTCTCAGATCTGGATATGGACTGGTTGGTACAGAAGCTCTTACGGGCACCAGGCCTTACCAAATTGTTGTCGGCTCCGACACTTCCGTCGGAGCTGAAGACCATCACCTCGGATTTGACTGCTCCTCCTCTGAGCTGTACCAGATCCTCAGAGCCAGAGGAGGCCGATCTGATGTTTGTTGATCCTGTGGAGCTCAGACCTGCTCTGGTATCTTCGGGTCCATCTGCTCGGAATTCCTCGGTGTCAACCAGGGACTCTAGGAACCGACTCTCTCCTGTCGGGTCCAGTGAGGATAGTCGTACCGACTTGGTGCCAACTCTTCCTCTCGAGGCTTCGGCTCGGATGAGCTCAGCTCCTACCTTGGGCTCAGAGCCTATGGCCTTGATGCAGGAGGATCAGGTGATTTCTTTGGGTCCGTCTACTCTTTCTCATCGGAGCTGTGGTGCTTTGGAAGCTATCAGGAGAGTCATGTCTCCAAGGACATCTTCAGCATCAGGTCCGGCTTCCTCCTCCCCTCAATTGCCTGTGTCTGCTTCTGTTTCCATTGGCCAACCCAAGCTTAGAGACCCTGAGCCTCAGGTAGCCCCACAGGGCACCCCTTGCTCTTCCGAGACCTCTCCAGAGGCTCCCGCTGAGGAGGTTCCCAGGAAGAGGTTGTGTAAGAGGAGACACTTGGACTCCCCACAGGAGTCTTTGACATCTGACACTGACATGGATGAGTCAGAAGAGTTCCCTCGAGCCCCTTCTGAGGATATCTACTTTGCAGAGATACTAGAGATCCTTAGGCAGAGGGGTGATTGGCATTCCAAAAGCCCTACCGAGGACAAGTTAGTGCTTCTGAAGGCTTTCAGGTCTCAGTCATCCACCTCTTGGGTGTCTCCTCCTTATGATGAGCTCATGGATCTGATCTCTTGTAGGGCGTGAGAGTCGACAGAGTCCATGGAACCTGTCCCTCGGAGGCCAAATAAGTTCATCTCCGCCCCCGTGGATATACCTTTTTTGACTAAGGGAGTGCCTGTTGATGCCATGGTGGTGGTGGCGGCCACTAAGAAGGAAATGTCTGAGACTTCCTCATCTATCCATCCTCCTAACAGAGATTCTAGGATCATGGATAGATATGGGAAATGCATGTATAGTTCAGCGACTTTTTCTCTTCGATCACTGATCTATTTAACCCACTTCACCAGACTCCAAAGAGATCTCCTGAAAGAGCTAGGAGATACTCTCCATGGTACTGTAGCTGTAGGGGTTTCCGACAAAGTTACCAACCAGCTCGCTACTCAAAATTCGATTGTGAACTTGTCAATACATCTCATATCTTACGCAGCTGATGGGTCAAGTAGGGCCACAAGTTCAGGCATTGCTCTGCGTAGACATGCCTGGATGCATCTCTGTTCCTTCGCGGATCCCTTCAAGTCTTCATTTATCAACACCCCATTTGATGGCTCATCCTTGCTGGGGCCCAAGGTCAAGGAAACTTTAACCAGGTGTGAGCAGGAAGGAAAGACTCTGTCTGCCATCAGAGTCCACTTTTTTAACCCTACTCAGCCTTATCCTAAAGGCCCTAAGGGCGGAAAGATGTGGTTCCAAAAAGCCCAAAGAGCCTTTCAGGATACACATGGTGAAAGCCCCTCTAGAGGCAGAGGAGGGGGTTATAATGGAAGACGCCACCCCCATGGCAGAAGGGGTCCACAACAGCAGGGTGACAGTGGTCAATTCTCTGGTCAGCCCTACCAGCACTCCTGAAAGGAGGCCCAGCTGACCTGCTCTGGAGGCAGTCAGGGGTTGCTTGTCTTTATACCCAGAAGCCTGGCTAGACATAACATCCAATACCTGGATACAAAGCATCATCTCCAGAGGGTATTTCATACCGTTCTCTTCCCCCCTGTTTCTGTCAAGAGAATCCCGGATGTTCCACCCAGTTTCAGGGAACAAGCAACTATAGAGGTCCACAAGTTGCTAGAAAAAAGAGTCATCCAGCCAGTCCCAGCAGACCAAACAGTATTCGGAACTTACTCAAGATTCTTTTTGGTTCCAAAGAAAACAGGGGACTGGAGACCATTCTTGGACCTCAGCAGACTGAACCAATTTGTGATAAAAGAGAAGTTCTGAATGGTCACGCTTCAGTCCATACTTCCCTTTTTAGGGAAAGGCGATTGGATGTGCTCCATCAATCTCAAGGATGCGTACTACCACATAAAGATGGACAGACACTCCAGAGATCAACTGCATTTCCGGCTGGGAGCCAATCACTATCAGTTTAGAGCCCTGCCCTTTGGTCTCACTACAGCCCCCAGAGTGTTCACCAAATGCATGGCAGTGGTCATGGCTCACCTGAGGTGTCTAGGATTCCAGGTGTTTCCATACCTAGATGATTGGCTCCTTACCTCCACCACCAGGCATCAACTGATTCAGGCAACCGAATCCACTCTGACACTGTGCAACCAATTAGGCATTATGGTCAAGTTCGAAAGGTCTACCTTGTTGCCATCACAGCATATCGTCTTTATAGGAACAGAGTTAGATACCTCAACCACCACTCTACGTCTTCCAGCCGAAAGGGTCTCACTGCTTCGCCAGTACATCGTGGTGTCAAAGAACAGAGCTCCAGCCATAGAAGTCTTGAAAGTAGGTTTGATGGCGGCAGCAATATTAGCCATTCCTCTCACAAGGCTGCATATGCGAATTCTTCAATGGCTTCTGTTCACCCAGTGGTCTTACCAGGAATTACCATATGATCCTCATCACAAACTCATACAAGTGGGACCTTCAGTGGTGGTTGATGTCTCTTCATGTCACAATGGGACGACCCTTTGTGCTCCCCCCACAGTAGCCACTGTGACCACGGACGCTTCCCTGATAGGGTGGGGGGGGGATGTTCAGGGAAAGACTGCCCAAGGCACATGGATGGATTAAGAGTCACATCTGCATATCAGTGTTCTAGAGATGAGAGCAGTATTTCTGGCGTTGCAGTATTTTCAGGACTCTCTTCCTCTAGGGACGATTGCAATTCAGACAGACAACATGTCAGTTGTCTGGTACTTGAACAAACAGGGTGGAACTAAGTCTTACCCCCTTTGTGGAGAAGCCCTCAGAATATGGCAATGAGCTGTGTCATCCCAGCGTTTTCTGTTAGCAACGCACATCCCGGGGATATCCAACGTGATAGCGGATAAGCTGAACAGGGCAATTTTGTTGCCTCACGAGTGGTCTCTCAACCAAGACATTGCAGACAGGATTTTCCGCAAATGGGGCCAACCTTGCTGCGACCTTTTTGCCAGTCATACCAATACCAAACGCAGAAGCTACTTTGCCCTGATACCACCCCCGGGACATCCCCCGAGAGACGCACTCGTACACGATTGGCCTCCAGGTCTCCTATATGCATTTCCTCCAATCCCATTGATACCCAGATTTTCACAGAAAGTGAAGTCACTGGGAAGGACTGTCATTCTTATAGCCCCCCCATTGGCCTCGACAGATTTGGTTTCCCTTTCTTCACCATCACCTGCTGGAGGATCCATGGATCCTGGACCCAGTTCCAGATCTGCTGACACACCTGTCAGGGGACCTCCACCCTTCATTGCAATCACTGAAGCTAACTGCTTGGCTGATCCAGTTCCCCACATAGCCAGGCTTCATTCCCTGTCATACGACACAAGACAAATTCTATTGTCTTCCCATAAGCCTTCCACCAGAAAATTATATTGCAGTAAGTGGAAGAGATTTTCCATTTGGGCCAACAAACAAAATATTTATCCTTTTCAAGCACCATTGTCATCCATTCTAGATTTTTTTACTATGATTTTTAAGGAGGGAGCAGCAGCTGCTACAGTTCGGGTTCAGTTAGCTGCTATATCCAATTTCCATCTTGGAATTGATGGGTTAAATATTATGGCCCATAAGTTATCTAAGGCTTTTCTCAAAGGTACTTTTCACATGAGGCCCCCACTGAAGTCTCCTTATTCTCCTTGGAGTTTGAATTTTATGCTATCTCAAATAATTCTTTCCCCCTTTCAACCAGCATCATCTTGTGATCTAAAATTTTTGTCCTGGAAAACTGTTTCTCTAGTGGCCATTACTTCTGCCCGCAGTGTCAGAACTTCAAGCATTATCTATCAGACCTCCTTATATGATTTTCCATGCTGATAGAGTATCTCTCAGAACAAACCCCTCCTTTTTGCCTAAAGTCTGTTCTGAGTCTAATATCAATCAGATCATTGAGTTGTCTTTTTCCCTAACCATTCCAACAAATTAGAATACATGCTGCACAAACTTGACGTGCACAGACAGCTCAGATTTTATCTTGACAGAACTAAGGATATTAGGAAATCAGATCAACTTTTTGTATCCTTTTTGGAGGCCAAAAAAGGTAGACCAGTGGCTAAATCAACCCTTTCAAAATGGTTATTGGATTGTATCTCATTTGTTCATGCAACTGCTAACATACCTTTACCACACAAAGTAAAGGCTCATTCAACCAGATCCGTTTCTACATCTTCTGCTTTTCAAGCCAAATTGCCCCTTGATAACATTTCTGCTGCAGACACTTGGTCTAAGCCTCATACTTTTATCACTCATTACAAAGTGGATAAGGCCTCCAGAGACAGGGCTTCTACAGTCCTGAAAAATGTACTCCCGTGAGCCACCCAGGATTGCGGGTGCTAGGGATGCTACCCATCAGTGAGAATAAATGGTGAGATTTAACAACTTCATATAAAGAAGTTATGTACTTACCATAACATTCCATGTGAGTTGTTTATCTTGCCTTCATTCTCACGTCCCTCCCTCCATCCCCCACCTGGCTGACATTTGACTCAGAGGCTGGTATCATCCTGGTTGTTCAATTCTTATTATTCTTTTTCCTTTTTGGGAGAGTAGACAAATTCCAGGGATATAGTACATGCAGCAAACAAGATGTGAGGTAATTCCAGCAGTGCATCATGGGATAAGGGGCTTGGTCTCGAGCTATTGCTAAACCTTGAGCTTTGCTATCGGCAGTAATCCTCGGCTCCGAACCGATCAGTGAGAATAAAGGTGAAATAAACAACTCACATGGAACGTTATGGTAAGTACATAACTTCCTTTCTTACCCTGTCAATTAAAGTGAGATCAGTACTACAGCAACAGTTTGCTAGACTCTCTAGAAGAATGTTGTCATCTTTTTCCAAAGGAACTGTGTATGCAGTATGCCATTATTAATATATTTATCTATGCACAGACCAGATCACATATACAGAAAGATTAATTTGGAAGGAAGTTAATGACTAATTTTCTTTGATTTTAAGGGAAGACTTATTCCATAACTTTTGTAAGGTGTCACTAAATGAATTTGCAATTTTTTTCCATTACCGATTTTTATTCTGATTATTCAGTTAATCAATCTGGTGTTGGCTTCTCCAGCAGTACTTCCTAGGCAAAGGCTTTCAAATGAAATAATATAATCTTTATGAATATTTTAAGTTTTCTCTTTTTTTTTTGTAAAGAATTGCTGTGCTTTCTCAAGTTGTTTTTGTTGACTTAACTAAATGTACATAATGCTGTCCTGTCTTCAATAATGAATCAGATCACAGAGGTCAAACTGGTACTATGAACTCGGTTTAATTTCCCCAAGTCTATAGCTTCTAATACCATGATGGGAATGCCCCATTCTTGAGTCAAAATTTAATTAAACTTTATGAAATTAATATTGTTTCAATCTTTGATGTTAGCCAAAAGTGCTCTTTGCAGCACCTGCAATGTGCCCAGAACTGACTCCTTCTGCAATTCATAAGGAGTTCATAGATTCATAGGTTCCTAGGTGTGTACTAGGCTAATGGCCCTGGAGCCTTTACAAGCCTAGCCCATAGAAGTGCCCTGGCATCATGCCACCCGATGTTAGTTCCCAGTGCCTCTATCAAGTAGCACCACTGGAGTGACCCCCGGGGTGAACTTCCTATTTCCCATCCACTCATCACGGTTTCTCTAGAATAGGGCCAGTGAGATGCTCTGCTTGACATGTATGGGAAGTCTATTCCAGAGCATGGGCAGTCTCTAGGTTATAAACCTGTCCCTCCAGCGTGTTCTGTTGATTGTGGTTATAAGGTTGAGGTCTCTGGAGCATGTGATGCGGAGAGATTGGGAGTTTTTTAGATGTAGCATTTCTAAAAGAGCTGGGTCAGACATGGCTTTGTAAGTCAAGCAGAGATTGCCTCTTAGTAGAAAATATGATACAGAGAATAGCTGGAGTTTTTTGAGTCTGTCCATGTAGGACATGTGTTTAAGGCCTAGGATCCTCTTCATGAGGTACTTTTATGGTCTTTCCAGCTGCATGTGTTTAGTGAGGTACATACCAAATGGGGCATTATACTCGATGACTGGCCTAATGAGGGAAGAGTAGAGAGAGATGATGACCTCTTTTTTCCTGGATGCAAAACCCTTGGTAATGAGATGTGCCGCATTGAAGGACTTTCTGACCACAGTGGCAATGTGGTGGTCGAAGGAGAGGTTGCTGTCAACCTGTGTCCCCTGATCTCTTGTAACATCTTCAGTGTTCAGTGGGCTCGCATCGATGTGGTAATTAGTGGGAAATGAGTTTTTCCCAAAGAGGATGATGACACATTTTTTGGCATTAAGCTTAAGGGCATGCTTTTGACACCAGTCAATGATCTCCATGAGGCCTTTCTGTAGGATGTCTACATCACTTGGGGAGTTAATAATGGCTCCCAGCTTGCAGTCATCTGCGAACTTGGTCAGCCAGAGTCCCATCATGTTGGCCTGGACTTCTGAAAAGTAGATGCCAAAAAGGAGAGGACCTAGAACTGATCCCTGTGGGACTCCACTCGTGACTGGTCGGCAGTCTGACTTGGAGTCCGTTACTTTCACACTCTGGGTTCTATATGTGAGCCAATTTGCAACCCACCTAGTGATATAGGGGTTGATGCCTAGTTTAGTGAGTTTATCAATAATTCCTGAGTGAGGATGGTATCAAAGGCCTTGGCCAGATCAAGGTAGGCTGTATGAACTGCCTTGCCCTCATCCTCAGCTCTGGTGACTGATTCAAAGAAGTCAACCAGGTTGAGCAGGCATGATCTAACTTTCACAAAACCAAATTGCATGGGATCTAGAGTTTGAAGATTCCCTATATCCTTGTTAATTAGGTCCATAATGATGCACTCTATAGTCTTACATGTTAGACTCATCAGGCTAATGGGGCGGTCTTTCCCAGGGTCTGTAGTCCCTCCCCCTTTATGGAGAGGGATGACTGTAGCAGTGCGCCATTTGGTAAGGACAAAGCCTGAGGTGAGGCTGTGATAGAATAGGGCACACAGATGTGGTGCCATTTCACACTGTAGTTCATGTAGAACATATTCAGTGTATTGCCAGGTCCCATGGAAGCTGTATTCTTGGCCTTGGACAATGCAGCTTTAACCTGTCCTTCAGTAATACTGAGTGCCTGGCATTCCTCTGGTATTGTGATTGGTCCTTTGGGGGGGAGGGGTAAAGTTGGCACTAAATCTGTCGGTCAGTATGTTGGCAATATCTGTTGACTCAATATAGGAGGTACCATTGTGCAGTAACTCAGAGAAAACCTGGGTATTGCCGTGGAGACCCTTGATATAACTATAGAAGGCCTTGTGATTGTTTTTAGTGTCTGCCACAATTCTGCTTTCATAGCTGGATTTAGAGGCACTGATGAGGGATCTCAATTTTTTGTTGAGGCTAATGAGGGAGTTTTTTCCAGTCTTGGGAACTTCACCTATTTCTGCAACAGTTTCTTCCTTTTGTTGTAGAGTTTATTAATGACAGAGGATCACCAGATTGGCTTCCTTTTTTTGGAGGAGAGCATCTTGGTTCTGTTGGGTATGGCTATTTCCATGCATTTATGTACTTGTTCGTACAGTGCATTGGTGTATGATTCAGCAGTCATGCATCTATTTTCTATTGACATGGGTGCCGTGAAGTTAGCCACCTCTGTTTTTAGGAGCCCAACGTCTGCTTTGGAGAAGTTTTTCATGGTGGTTCCCTTTGTGGGGGGTGTGGTTGAGATGTGGCTTTCCATGGTGATTAGTTTGTGGTCGAATCTAACCAGGGAAGAACTGACTATTGCTGTAGAGCAACGGTTGCCTATGTTAGTAATAACCAGGTCAAGGATGTTGCTTCCTCTATTGGGGGTAAGAATGAGATGGTCTAGGGCATTGGAATTGAATAATTCCAGGAAGCTTTGGACCAATGTATTGGTGCATGAGTAGTTTTCCCAGTTGATGGAGGAGTAGTTGAAGTCACCTAATATGAGAGTGTTGGGTTGGACCTTAATAGTTTTCAGGGTGCATAGGAACATGGAATGAGAGTCTTGGGACAAAGTTGAGGATATATAGCAAGCTACGAACTGAATCGCCATCTTACCCAATGTTAGTTGTACCTGAAGTATCTCACATGCTTTATGCTGGGCTACTAGTCTGGAGGTGTGATATCCTTTATGAATATGGAGACACCACTGCCTTTGGAGCTTCGATCCATGTTCTGGTTCCGAAAGGTGTGGAATGAGTTATAGCCTGCTAGCACAGGAGTGCTTTCTGCTGCTTTAAACCAGGTCTCCGTTACAGCACAAATGTCAATGATCTCCATTTTGAGGAGTGCTTTGAGCAAGTGCATCTTGAGATTTAGACTTCTAGCATTGAGCAGCATGACCCTCAGATTGCAATTATTTATAGCTGTTATGGTGGTAATTTCGTCTTTGGAACATTGCCTAAGCCTTAGCCAGTATCCAGAAACCTAGGGGTGACAGATGGAGGCCATCTCTGGCAAAGCATTGAGGTCTGTCAATCATGTCATCTCAAGCAGACAGATACTGTATCCCTTTAGAATGACACCAGAAACTTAGTTAATTGTTGAAGTCAATCATTTTCTGCTTGTACTGCGGTATCATTCTGGGCGATGGTAGGATGCTGCTTAGGGCTAGGGTCATACCTGCCTGGGCCACATAATCTGAGTGCTTCTCCATGTGTCTTTTTCTGTAGTCCAGGAAGGTGCATCTCAGGTCATTCACACTCACATGGACAGTGACAGAGTCATACTTATACTGGTTGTGGAGTGACCTGAGTGCATGTGTTATGTGTCGGATTCTGGCACCTGATAGACAGCTGACTGTTACCTTCTCCTTATTCAACCTAGTGAGTGGGACATCAGTGTGTCTCACTATCGAGTCAGCTATGATTTGTGTATTGGGCAAGCTGTTTTTCCTTAGGCACTTAGGTTGAGGGGCACACTGTGTAGGTGAGTTATGTGTCTTGTGGTTTGTGTGTTGTGGTGGTCGAGTGTGTTTCTGCCTTGGAGGGCTCAGCTGTTTGGTAGATTTCTATTGAGAGCCTCTGCAAAGGAGGGTGTGTGGTTTGTGTTTTTTATGTGAGAGCTGTGATGGTGGGTGTTCTGGAGGGTTATGTGTTGCATGTGATGTTGTGCGGGTGTTGACCTTCTCCTCTTGACCAGCTATTCCGGTCTTGGCTTGACAGTGCATGGCTTCCAGTTTGGATATAGAAGTGCATCTCTCACAAATCTGAGTGTTGGGAAGTAAGAGGAGAGGGTTGTCTGTGTACATGAGGCAGTTACTACACTGACTCAGAATGCCCAAGTTCACCAGGTTAATAGGAGAAAGCACAGGGAACTGACCTTTAAACATGCCATGAGGGATGGTCGTTATTACTAAGTACTGGAGCAGCTTCCTTATATATTCCTTTTACAGGTAAAATGTCACTGAAGGTGTCTGAGTCTGTACAGAGCACTGCCAAACACTTGAGGGAAAACTAATATGTAGACCCTGAAAATTTAAGGATGAAGTATTTAGGCAGATACTTTTAGGCTTAGGCTGACGTTAGAAAGAAATCAAGCAGTACTTACTGAAAAATAAAGAATTAGCTTGTCAAGAATGATGAAAACATGGGAGTTGCATGAATGGCTACTGCCTGGCTACTAACAATGCTGGTCTCAGCAAAGCTTCACTCTGTTGGGATACAATACTCCTTTGCTTCTTCCCTCACCAGAAGCAAAATGTTAGCACCAATCCCATGAAGAGAAGCAGGCCACGGTCTGTTTGGTGATCCACAGTCTTGTCCCAGATGATGCAAGGGTCTGCAGGCTTGTAGCCTTTTTCTGGTAGATGCCTTGAATAGCAACCAGACCAATCAGGTACGTTAAGCACAGATACTCACTTTCCAACCAGAAATAGTCAGGAATCAGTGCACTCTGCTCCTAGTCTCACCAGGATCAGAATATAAGCACAGATTCCAAGCTGTGGCCTATAAAGCAGTTATTAAGTGTTCTGGTGATCAGTGGTCTTCAGGAAATAATGTAACTGCACTCCTTCTCTCACCAGGAGAAAACAGAAGCACTAATCCCAAGATGACTACTGAGAGGCAGAATGTGGGCTTTCCAATAACTGGTGGTCTTGCAATAGACGCTTAAAGGTAAGATGAGAAAAATGCTTTAACCTAAACACTGCAGTGTGCACTAGAGGAGTTAGATATGAAGGTAGGTAAGAAGTTTTACCTGTCTAAAAAGTTAAGTTTTAGTGGAGAGTCACTATTTTTAAAACAGCAAGATAGATTGAAAGGGGGTGGTCACTTTTGTATTCTGGTACTATGGAATACAGTAGGATGGCAAATAAATTTAAATAGTTGAAGGGGAGTGATTTCACAAAATTATAATTTTGTGCTTACTCACCCCAGCCAGTAAAAGAAAAGAGGAAATTAGATATATGGTCAAATTAACATAATGGGCAGACAACTAGAAAGACAGCGGTGTTTAAGAACACAACAGTAACTGGGTGGGAGGGTGGAAAAACATCTGTCTGAATCACAAGAGACAGAGATGTGGTCTCTTTTCAACTTTTAATATGCAGTTAAAAACAGAATACATGCAAAGCACAGTGTAAAGAAAACAAATCACAGTATACAAAATAGAAAAAAAGGCAATAAAGTAATACAAAATACAACAAATTAAAAGCAAACTAACCTTTCCCTCACAGCAAACTGTAGCAGGGTCTGGGTGAGCCTTTCCAGTAAAGCTCTGAAATGTTTTATTTTACCCCTTAAATAGAAGGTTTAATTCCTAGCTCCACCCCTCAGTTCACAGATGATTAACCTTAACTGACCTGTTCTAACTTATGTGTGACTCCTTAATTGACCTGTTCTAATTTCTGTCTGACTCACAAGAGACAGAACTGTGGTCTCTTTTCAAGTTTTAATATGCAGTTAAAAGCAGAATACAAGTAAAACACATTGTAAAGAAAACAAATCATGGTATACAAAGTAGAAAAAGGCAATAAAGCAATCCAAAATACAACAAATAAAAAGCAAACTAACCATGTTATGTTGTGCATAGCTCGCCTTCGGTCTTGCTGTTTGGGTTCAGAGCCGATCCCCGGCTCTGACTTGGCTGTATACTATAGCTTGATAGCTTTTACTGGCTCGAGGCTAGACCCTATCCCAGCATGCCTAGCAGTAATTACCCAGATCTCGTTTGCTACTTGCAGCATCGAGATTGCGGATACTGGCTCAAGCTAATTGTTTTTTCTATTTGTTATATTTTTGAAAACATTTTTCTTTTTTATCTTCTAACTTGTTATTAGTACCTATACTTCATTCTTCTACCTTCCATATCCCGTCCAAGTGACTTGCATTTCTTGGAGACTAACCGTATTTTCTCTCTGGCCTTTCTCCCCTCTTTTAGACCCATTTAACTTAGAGGATTCTTCGCCTTTTCTTGCTTTCTTTAACTTTTAAGGAGTTGCTGTTTAAGTTAGAGGCTCACCTTAGGTGGGGAGTTCACTGTTTAACTTAGAGGCTCTCCCCCTTCTCTTCTTTCCTGTCTGTTTAAAAAAAAAAAAAAAAAAAGATATGTTTTGTCTGTTATTGCTTAGTTATCTTGTAGTTTTTTTCTCTTTGTCTAGCTTTACATATTGATGTTTGTCATTATGTCTAAAGATACTGCCAAAGAATCGAAACCTTTGGGTTTCAAAAAGTGTGATTCGTGCTGTCAAAAGATGCCCCTTATGGATGGGCACACGAGTTGCGTATATTGTTTAGGACCTGTTCACCTGCAGGATTCGTGTTCTATTTGCCATGCATTTAGTTCATGGATTCTGCAGGAGAGAAAAAATAAATTAATCTTGAGAGGTTTACTGAAGGGCCCCTTTGATGCTGCGATGGAGGGGACTCAGCCAGAAAAAAATAGTGGAAAAACCCAAGCCTTCATCCTCTTCGGCTTCGAGTTTGGACCTGTCTAAGGAGAAGGACAAGCTACAAGCTAAGTCGGACCTGACTGTTGGATCCGACAAGACACTTTCATCTATGGCTCCATCTGTGTTTTCGGAGCCAATAAGGTCCCACAAGCATTCCAGGTCTCCTGCCTTGAAACTGGTGCAGTCTGCTCCACAGTCTCCTTTATTACAATCTGTGGCAGGCAGTCACCAGTCTTCAACCCATTCCTCTCGGTCATCCAGGAGCCTGTTGGATGATGATGTAGAGAGGGAGGTGAAGAGGCTTCTTAGGACACCATCATTAGCAAAAATACTTTCGGGTCAATCCCAGACAGAAATGGTTCCAACACCCCAAACATCACCTGTCTTGATTCCTCCTCCGAGTCCTCTGAGTTAGAAGCCAGAGTGTATGGAAGTCGTAGTGGTGTAACCATCAGTTCCCATAACCTCCTCCAGTCTTTCAGTTCTGACTACCACTCTGATCTCCTTGATACCCCCTTCTATCTAGGGATCTGGGAGCTGACGCTCCCTTGTTGACTCTAAAGGGGAGTGGCATTGGACCCTTGTCTGACCCTATTCTCCCTCTCAGAGCTTTGGCTCAGGTCAGCTAGGCTCCTACATTGGCCTCGTAGCCGTCGCCCTTGGTTTGGAGGAAGTCGCCAACTTCATCAGCTCATGAGACTCTTTCGGGTCGTGACTGTGATGCCTTTGAGGTGATGAGGAGTGTGCTGTCTGCTGAAACAGCTCCACCCTCAGCTCCATTGCCTCCTTTGCCTTCTGTGCCGATGTCCACCTCTGAACCTCCCCTCCTCCCTAAGCATAGGGAACACATGCTCCAGGATGCCCCATTGGGTGATCTCACCTCTTCTGAAACCTCCACTGTGCATCTCTCGGAGGAAGTCCCTTGGAAGAGGACTTGCAAGAGGAAGCATGTGGACTCCCCTGAGTCCTTGACATCAGACACAGACTTGGATGACTCAGAAGGGTCCCCATGGTCCCCCTATGAAGATGTCTCTATTTCAGACATCTTAGAAATCCTTAGACAGAGGGGTGACTGGAAGTCCCTTGCCCCTTCTGAAGATGAGTCAGTGTACCTGGATGCATTCAGTTCCCGATCCTCCACCTTTTGGGTGTCTCCTCCTTTCAACCCGCTATTACACGTAGTGAGTCAAAAGGCGTGGAGCTCTCCAGACATGATGGAACCAGTTCCACGGACGCCCAACAAATTCATTAGAGCCCCTAAAGACAGACTCTTCCAAAGGTGTTCCCGTTGATGCTATGGTGGTGGCAGCAGCCACCAAGAAGGAATTAGCAGAAACTTCTTTATCTGTCCATCGGCCAAATAAAGAGTCTTGTACAATGGGCAGATACGGGAAGTGTATGTTTTCTTCAGCGACCTTTACACTCAGGTCGCTGAACTATTTGTCCCACTTTACAAGACTTCAAAGGGATCTCCTCAAAGAGTTAGGAGATACCTTACAGGATCCTACAGCTGCGGGAGCCGCAGACAAGGTGGCTTCTCAGCTTGCGACCTTGACTTCGGTGGTTAACTCCTCCATGCAGCTAATTTCTTACGCAGCCAATGGGGTGAGCAGGGCAGCAGGCACAGGGGTGGCCTTATGTAGACACTCCTGGATGCACCTTTGTCATTTTCCAGAGCCCTTCAAGTCTTCCTTTATCAACGCCCCCTTTGATGGCTCATCCTTATTTGGGCCTCAGGTAAAAGAGTCTCTTACCAGGTGTGAACAGACTGGCAAAACTCTCTCTGCTGTGGGAGAACATTTCTCTGCTCCATCGATACCTTATTTTAAAGGTCAGAAGAGTGGGAAAATGTGGTTCCAGAAATCCCAGGGAGCTTCGACTGACACACGTGGAGATTTTTCCCCCAGGGGCAGAGGGGGAAATAACAATGGAAGACACTGATCTCGTGGCAGGGGGATCTGCAGAATCAGAGTGACAGAGATACCATCTCTGGTAGGCCCTTCCAGCACTCCTGAAGGGAGGCCCAACTGTCTGGCTCTGGAGACAGTCATGGGGAGATTATCCTTGTACACAAAAGCCTGGCAGACAATCACAGAAGATACATGGGTACTATCGATAATATCCAAGAGGTTACAATATCCCCTTCTTCCAACTTCCCCTATCAAAAAGACAACACTCTATCCCAGATGTTCCACCCAGTCTTCAGGATCAAACAAACCTAGACGTTCAAAGGTTGCTAAGAAAGAGTCATCTATGATGTCCCCACAGACCAAATCGGATCCAGAACTTACTCAAGGTTCGTTTTTGTTCCAAAGAAAACAGGGGACTGGAGACCCATATTGGATCTCAGCAGGCTAAACAAATCAGCCAAGAAAACAAAGTTCCAGATGTTAACACTGCAGTCCATTCCTCCCTTTCTGGGTCAGAACAATTGGATGTGCTCTATCGATCTCCAGGATGCGTACTACCACATAAAAATGGGCAGACGGTCAAGGAGATATCTATGCTTCCAGCTGGGAGCCAGTCATTATCAGTTCAGAGCGCTGCCCTTTGGTCTCACCACAGCTCCCAGCGTGTTCACCAAATGCATGGCAGTAGTTGCGGCTCACCTGAGGAGTCATAGGTTCCGGGTGTTTCTATATCTAGATGACTGGCTCCTTACTGCCACCACGGAGCATCAACTAATCAGGGCAAGGGAATCCACAATTCACTTTTGTTCTCAACTAGGGATCACCATAAACTATGAAAAATCTGCCTTGTTGCCTTGTCAATATATTACCTTTATAGGGGCAGATTTAGACACAAGGGCCATGATAGCAAAGCTGCATCAAGAAAGAGTATTAATGATCCATCGCCAAGTTTTCATGCTGTTCACACAAAAGAGAATTCAAGCAAGATTTGTCCTCACGGTCCTGGGTTCTATGGTGGCAGCAGTCACTCTGGTCCCTATGGCTTGCTTCCATATGAGAATTCTACAGTGGCTCCTATTTGCACAATGGTCATTTCAGGATTTATCCATGTCATATCAGATTCTGATCACGGAATCCTGCAAAAAGGATCTGCAACGGTGGCTTCACTCTCCTAGGGTAACAATAGGCAGGCCATTTCTACCCCCTAACCTCTAGCCACAGTGACCACGGATGCTTCCCAGATAGGTTGGGGGGTATTATCTGGGACAGACTGTTCAAGGGACTTGGCAGGAACAAGAGTACTACTTGCACATCAGTGTCCTGGAGATGAGAGTGGTGCTTCTGGAATTGCAATCACTTCAGGACTATCTACCTACAGGCACTATAGCAATTCAGATGGACAATATGTCGGTAGTATGGTACATCAACAAACAGGGTGGAACCAGATCTTACCCCTTGTGTCAAGAGGCTTTATGAGTTTGGCAGTGGGCAATGTCATCCCAATGCTTTCTGATTGCAATGCACATCCCGGGGAAATCCATTGTGATAGTGGACAAGCTCAGTCGGGCTATCCTAATTTCTCATGAGTGGTCCCTGAAGCAGGAAGTTGCAAACTTGATTTTTCACAAATGGGGCCAGCCATGCTGCGATCTGTTTGCCATTCCCCTCACCAACAAATGCAGCAGCTACTTTGCCCTAGTCCCACCACCGGAACAGTCACCCAGGGATGCACTTGTTCATGATTGGTCCCTGGGACTGCTTTATGCCTTCCCACCTTTTCCCCTGATCCCCAAGGTTCTTCAGAATGCACAGTCATTGGGTTACAAGCTAATCCTCATTGCCCGTTACTGGTCTCGTCAGATATGTTTCCTATTCCTTTGGCCATACCTGCAGGGGGAGCCTTGGATGCTGGACCCAGTGCGAGATATTTTGATGCATCAAACGGGGGCTCCCCATCCTTCCATTCAAAATCTCAAGCTCACAGCTTGGTTTCTCCACTTCCGGTCTTAGCCAGGCTTCCTGATGTTTCTCCGGCAGTTCAACAAATTTTGATTTCCTCCCATAAGCCCACTACTAGGAAACTATATGCTAGTAAATGGAAGAGGTTCTCTTGTTGGGCAGACAAAATTCAGGTTGATCCCTTTACTGCTCCCATTTCAAAGATTCTGGAATTTCTTGCTGAAACCTTTGACCGAAGAGCAGCTGCAGCTACTATCTGTGTTCAGTTAGCTGCCATTTCTAATTTCCATATGGGAGAAATGGGGTCTAATATCATGTCCCATAGGTTATGCAAGGCATTCTTAAGAGGTACTACCCTCTTAAGACCTCCAGTGAGAGAACCCCCCCCCCCCCCGGGATCTAAATTTAGTTTTATATGCTCTGATTCTTTCTCCCTTTGAACTATCTGCTTCTTGTCCACTCAAATTTATGACTTGGAAGACCCTTTTCTTGCTTGCAGTTACCTCAGCTAGAAGAGTTTCAGAATTACAGGCCTTATCTATTTGTCCACCATACTTGATTTTCCATAAAGATTGGGTTTCTTTCAGAACCAACCCCTCTTTCTTACCCAAGGTATGTTCTGACTACAATTTGAATCAATCCATAGAGCTTCCTGTTTTCTTTCCCAATCATGGCAACAAGGCAGAGTATAAGCTTCATCAAATGGACATTCATAGACAGTTATATTTCTATTTACACAAGACCAAGGACATTAGAAAATCTGACCAATTGTTTATATCCTTTGCGGACAATAAAAAACGTCGTGCAGTCTCAAAGATGACTTTATCAAAGTGGCTTTCAGACACTATAAGACATGTCTATGAGTTGAGCAAACAAAAACTTCCAGGAAAAGTTAAAGGACACTCAAAAAGGACCTTGGCTACCTCTATTGTCCTTCAAGCCAGACTGCCTTTGGATTCGATCTCTGCAGCAGCTACATGAGCTAATCCTCATACCTTTATCACTCATTACAAAGTAGATGTGGCCTCCAGGAACAGGGTATCCTTTGGTTCCTCTGTCCTGAAGAGTTTTTTCCAGTGAGCCACCCAAGAATCAGGTGCTGGGAATGCTGTCCCAAACAGCAAGAATGAAGGCGAGATATGGACAACATAACATAAAGAAGTTATGTACTCACCATAATGTTCCATGGTTGTTGCCCTTGATCTCGCCTTCCTTCTTGCATCCCACCCTCCTTCCCCCTTCCTGGAGGATCGAGAGGAATCCCTTGCTTTTATTGGTTATACTGACTGAGTTTCCTTTATACCATACCTTATGGTTAGTCTCAGTCTACTCCTATTACACTTGTGGAGGGGTTACACCTTTATATGTAGGTGTCATCTGATATGTAAAGTAGTGTATATCTCTTGTCTATTTGTATGGTCTAGTTCTAGGTTATCACAAACGAGATCTGGGTAACTACAGCTAGGTATGCTGGGATAGGGTCTTGCCTCGAGCCAGTAAAAACTCTAGAGCTATAGTATATGGCCAAGTTGGAGTTGAGGATCGGCTCTGAACACAAACAGCAAGAATTAAGGCGAGATCAAGGACAACAAACATGGAACGTTATGGTGAGCACATAACTTCTTTTTTCCTATGCTACATGTATCGGTAACATATCTAAATACAGCTGTAAACTTTTTTTTATGAGACTCATCGCTCATACTACTATTGGAACTGTTTGGATATCCTTCTTCCACATTGCCCTCATTTCTGCCTGCAAATCCTGGTATTTTATGACTTTGTATCTCTGTGTACATAAGACATTGTAATCACTGGGTACAGCAATTTGAGTGATAAATGCTACTTTTGTCTTCTTTTCATGGACTACTATATCTGGTTTTCTCGCATCTATTTTTTGAAATGTTGGTAAGAGATGATCCCATGTAATACAAACTTTATCATTCTCTATAATGCTTTGTGGCTCATGTTTCCAAAGCTTCTCAGCAACTTCAATATTGTAATATTTGCACAATCCTCAGTACAATACTCTTGCTACATTATTATGCCTTTCAATTTACCGACCCTCTAACATTAGTGTATCATACCTAGCAACTAGATGTGTGACTGTTTCCAATTCTGTTTTACAGAACCAGCATTTGTCTGTTTCTCCCTCATATTCAATGGACTTTGTAAACCACAGTATATGTAGTCCACTATGCTGGGCTGCTGATACTAACCTTTAATCATTTGCTTTAAATTCACCTCTTCTTAACCATTTATGCATCAGATCCTGATTGACAGGTTGTTCCAAGAGTTTTCTGTACTTGCAGTTATATTTATGCCTTTTCCACATTTCTTGCCTTCTCATCTGATCCTTCTCCTTATTCTTTCTTTTTTTGGCACATTTAGTTGCTACCTGATTTTTGTCTACTTCTGGTTTGATTTCTATTCCTGCTTGACATTGATATGCTTCTGCTAAACTAAGCAGGGAAGTCATCTTAGATTTGTTCTCTTCATGTTTTAAAACTTTCACTGTTTGGATCTGGTGAGGTCAACAGATATGTATGCAGTCCTATGATTACAGCTCTATATGGGTAATCAGTTTCGAGGAGGTCCATTCCTCCTTAAGAACGAGGGCTATATGATTTTAGTATACACTGATTTGTATACATCATTTGATATGCATAAAGCATTTTTCTTGTTTCCCCCCCAGCTGATCCATTATCTTATTAATCACCCTAATAAGTTAGAACAGGAAGAACAAACTAGTTTATATCTTAGACTTTGTTTAAAGATGTCTGGGCTGTTGTCAATATTAATTTTAGTCTGTTCCTGAGTTTTTTTCTCATTTGTTCACATTTTATTGTTGGTCCTTCATAAATTCCCAGATATTTATAAACTCACTCTTGCTAAAGTTCCTGTATAGCACATTCCTCTCCCAGACTGACACTTTCTTGTTCCTGTAACTTTCCTGCTTTAAACATTGCTTTTGAACATTTATCAAGACTAAATGACATATCATCTGAGAAAGTTTTGACCACTTCTAGTTGTGCTTTCACCTCCTCATCTGATTAACTATACAGCTTTAAATCATCCACAAAAAGAAGATGAAAAGTCTTTGTACTTTGCAGTTTTCTGGAAGCCAAATTATAACAATGACCTAGTCTGTTAAGTAGACAACTTAATAGGTCAAGGACAAGACAAAAAAGCAATGGTGACAAAGAGTAACCCTGGAATACCCCCCCCCCCCTTTGAAGTTTTATCCCTGGGATAATAATCTGTCCTTTATCATGGCTTAGCTATACAGTGGTTTGGTCACTGTAATGTAACTAATCAATGTAAGGTGTATCTTAAACATCTGTAAGTACTCTTTTATCAATGAATGTGAGATGCTGCCAAGTGCTTTTTTGTATTCTATCAATGCTATACTTAGGTTATTCCCCTTTTTACAATTCTCCATTATGACTTTGTTTAACAACAAATGATCCCTTGTTCCATATAGCTTTCTTTTGTTACACTTTTGTTCTATTGTCATGATTAAGCTTTCTTCTAAATGACTATAACTCTGTTGGCATCATTTCCAGTATATATTTATACAACATCGGAAGACAGGTTATTGGTCTATATTATGATCTCTTCAGTGTGATTTCACATGCCCCTTGAAATCTGATGGGTTATAGAATATAATCCAAAATTAGGCACTGGAGACCAGCAGTTCCAACACACTAGTGATTTAATGTTCAAACACAGCAAAAGGAACACACATCCACAAATAACATAAACACTGATAAAAACACTTCCCCTTACGTTTTCGTCTCATAGAACTTCATCAAATGGGCAAAAACCTCATAGTTATCTAGATAAATAACTTTTCCTGCTTGAATAGACCAATGAAATCAGTGATTCAGTTAGTTACCAAGATACAGAAAGAGGCTGCGGTGGTGGTGCTGCGGTAGCGTTGTCGCCTCACAGTAAGACGTTGGCCTGTTCGATTCTCAGCTAAAGCGTCTTCTGTGTGGAGACATGCGTAAATGGGCGTACCTTCGTTGAAGGTTGTACATCAGGGCTGGCAACTTGGTACGTAAAAATCTACTGCCAATCATTAGCGGACCGGAGTTCCGCTGTGGCGACCCCTAACTGGGAAAAGCCGAAAGATACAACAACAACCAAGATACAGAAAGAGTGGATTCTAAACTGCATGTGACAGTCTTACTAGTCTAGCACCATCTGGTGGACAAATAATAAAACACATGAAAATGTATATAAAATCAAGAATTCACTTAAATAAATAAACCAGGATAAAATAACATGAATATACATAAAAATGTAAAAAAATGTAAAATTTTCACAATTTTGCAGACCTGAGCTCCAGTACAGGTTTTATAGACACCATATCATTAAGTCCTGAATTGTTGCAAGCATCCAGGACTAATTGCCAATATAGTTCCCTGTATTCGAGTCTGGTATCCCATGGCCCATCCCTGGGGTCTATAGGGACCACCTCTATCACAAAAAAGTGATACTCTGCTTTTTGACATGCCTGAAGATGTTTGTACAGGGCGTTATTATCATTTTTCTTCCTTAAATCATAAAGGTGTTCATACATTCTTTGTTTTAACTTCCTTTCCATCTTACCCACATAGGAGTCACATGCCCCATACAAAACAATATATACCACACCTGTGGTATTTCAATATGCATACCCTCTAGTAGTTATATACGTGTTTCTACATTTTAAATATAACATGTCCCCAGTCCGTATGTACTTACATTGGGTACAACTTCCACATTTGTGTACCTTTTTTGTTACTAATGAGAGTTCCGAAATTGTTATAATGGGAACCTCCTTCCAAAATATTTTTGATATTTCGTCCTTTTTTGCACACACATTTAAGTGGCTTGTCAAATATACAATTTAAATCTGATAAGGCTGCAAATTTTTTACACTCCTTGTCTATAACTTGTTTGACCAAATTTGTTTCACCATCATATGTGATAGTCAAAGCAGATTGGTAAGACGCCCCTTCTATCTTCGTACCTAGCCTTGCATAATCAGAGGGGTGATTTTTACCCAAAACAGGGGCAAACCGAGACTCTCTACTATCCATGACTTCTGTTAATGCATCATTCAAAAGTGTGGGAGGGTACCCTCTGGCTTTGAACATTTCTACTATAAAATCACATTCTCTTTTAAAAACCTGGTCATCAGATGCCATTCTGCTAGCCTGGACCAGTTTACCTTTTATTACCCCTCTTTTTTTGGTGTGGGGGTGGGGACTCGCATAGTGAAGATAAGAATTTGAGTCTGCTTTCTATGTATTTTAGATTTGAAACCATTGTCCATCCTTTGAATGTTAACATCAAGGTAATTTAACTCACATATTGTTAATCTGTTATGTAAATTTTAGGAACTTAGTAGTCTTAGAAATGTATTCAAGAAATTCGAAAAAATGATTATCAGTACCAGTCCAAAAAATACAGATGTCAACTAAAAAACGCCCATACAGGTTCCAATATTGCTTAAATTTAGAGGTGAATGCATATTTGCTTTCCCAATATAGGAGAATAATATTGGCGTAGGTAGGGACACAGTGTGCCCCCATTGCCATGCCCTTCAATTGTTTATAGTATTCTCCCTGAAAGAAAATAAAATTATTCTTAAGGACTAGGTCCATTAAAATTAGACAAGTGCGAAATACACCAAAGGGAATATCCCCATAATTGGCCATGAATTCCTCAAACCAAGCAAGCCCCACATCATGTGGAATACACGTGAACAAATCCACTACATCAAGTGTAATGAAAGTACTTGTGTTGGATTGTTGTTCATTGCTTATGCGTCTTAAAAAATCCCATGAATCCTTGAGAATATTCTCATTTTTGAAAACTGTGTTTTTTAGATTATAATCTATATATTTTTGCCAAAGGTACAGTTACTGATCCTTCCGCAGAGACAATAGTCCTAAGTGGTGGGTCAGTAATACTTTTGTGGACCTTGGGTATGCCAAAGATAGAGGGTACTCTGGGCTTGTCAATATTTTAAAAGTTATAAGTCTCAATGTCTATGAATCCCTCTATCACTAGGTCATTTAGACACACAGAAATCTTTTTGTAGGCAATGTTGACTTCGTTCAAGGAAACTCTAGTGTATGTCTCTTCATCATTGAGCAAGTCAAACATTTTGCTTTCATAGCTGATATGATCCATTAAAACAACCTCTCCACCCTTGTCTGGTTTCATGATTCTAAGGTTTTTGTTTTCCTTAAAATCATATAGAATATTCTTCTCCTCAGTAGTTACATTTGGGGTCACTCTGTTGTATTTCAACATTTCCCTTAATTCTTTTTCCACCAGCAGTTCAAAATTTCTAAGCTGGGGGTGCAGTGGGGGTTGGAAGTGCTTTTCTTCACTAGTCTATTGTGAATATTCTTTTTCTCCTGTCCATTTAAAAACAATTCTAGATTTTTTTGTCTAATAAATAATTTAAAATCAACTAATAAATTCACAAAACTGGTTTATACCCTGGGTATAAAAGTGAATCCTTTCAAAATAAATTAAAATACCCTTTGGTGATGACAGTGCTGGTATAGTTAAATATGTTAAAACCATTGTAGCTAAATAAGCAACCATCTTGTGTAATTTCATCTTAAGAATCTATCTCCAATATGTTTGTTCCTGTGGTCCCCAACTTTTCTGTACTTGGTTCACAGGACCCTTCTGTCTCAACCTCTTGGACCTCCTCAGAGGTGAAAATTCTGAGGGGTCCTGTAAGTTTAAATTTTCTTGCTCATCCTGATTAATGTTCTCTGTATATGCCCAACTTCTATTGTTTTCACCCCTATGTAAGTTGCTGTTGACTCTAAAGAGTTTTGGTTTAGGGTAATGTGTCATGCTAGCATATTCATTAGAGTCTCTCTCAGTTTTCATAAGTTTTCTATCCTGTATTTTCCTGCATTTTAACTCATTCAAAATATCAAAATACTTTGCCTTTTCAGTGTCTATACTAAACAGTAAATCACTAACAATACTGTTAACACTCTCAATCTGATTAAAAACATTTTCCATTTCTAGCTCATTATTTTTGATAATAGCTTTCATTATGTCTGTCCCACATCTATCAAAAGCCATAATGAGGTCCTGGTGAAACTGAGAACCTTCTTTTACATTATTAGGATACTTGCATGCTCTTAAACCATTAGGAACAATTTTTAAATGCAGGCAGTGTTTAAGATAAGCATTGTCAGTTTCCTAGGCTTTGAATTTGTACAATAAATTATCAAGTTTAGAAAGCATAGTAGTATATGTATCACTGTTAGTAGCAACTTGCTTTTGTGCACTAAAATCAATTTTAAAGTTTAAAATGTCTCTAAAATGTCTTTTAGTACCTTGTTGGTTTGAACTGTTGCAACTTGTTTCTCTTTCACTCAGTCAATGGTTTGGATGTGTGTTCACTTGTGAAAGACCCTCCTCGTGGTTAGAGGTTAATGTGATACTGGAAAAGCCATCCAGGCTTGATTGCGGTCGTTTAGAAGTTTGTGAGTTCAAATTTACAGTCCTTGTAGTAGCATTTCTGCCCTCCATTCCTTCCTCTGAAGCTGAACGTTGTAATCCTTCCTGGTTACTGGTTGACTAGTAAGACTGTCACATGCAGTTTAGAATCCACTCTTTATGTATATTGGTAACTAATTGAATCACTGATTTCATTGGTCTATTCAAACAGGAAAAGTTATTTAACTAGGTATCTATGAGGTTTTTGCCCATCTGGGTGGCACAGTGGTACAGCGGTTAATGTTGTCGCCTCACAGCAAGAGGTTCTCCGGTTCGATTCTCGGCTGGGGTGCCTTCTGTGTGGAGTTTGCATGTTTCTCTCTGTGTTTGCGTGGGTTTCCTCTGGGTACTCCGGTTTCCTCCCACATTCCAAAGACATGCATCTGGAGCATTTCTCCCCGGGCATCCGCTGAAAACAGGCTCTGTGGAACCTAGTCAGACATTCCTGGTCAACAAATGTTAAATAAATAAATAAATAAATCTGATGAAGTTCTATGAGATGAAAACGTAAAGGGGAAGTGTTTATTATCAGCGCTTATGTTATTTGTGGATGTGTGTTTCTTTTGCTGTGTTTGAATATTAAATCACTTGTGTGTTGGAACTGCTGGTCTCCGGTGCCTAATTTTGGATTACTATTTATGTTTTGGGCACTTTTACCACATCTTTGCTGTTTAAGGGTTATAGAATATACTTATCTGACTGATACACATACTTATCAAAGTTTAAATTGCTTTCCAGTGCCACCAGTACTAGGTGAAGATGTCAATATTTTTCCCTGCCATTGTTCCTAAGGCTTTAATTATAGCATTATTTATGAGTTTGTTATTTTTGGTAGTCAAAATTGTATGTCTTTTTTGTTTTACCCAGTGCCAGGGTGCTACAATTTCTGGCATTAAAAATCAAGGTCATTACTACTGCAGTAGTTTTGTAGGCTAATCTGGGGAACTTTAACATCTTTTTTCCAAAGTAACTTATGTAGTTTACAATCATTAACACATTTAGTTATCCAGACTGTATTTTCCATTTTTATATTTGAGAAAAATAATCAAGAAATAATCGGCAGCAAGGCGTGGCCCACTGTAACTCATACAGAGACAGACATGTAAACCACTCACCCTAACTTCCTGTGTTCTGTTGTTTAACCAGGATTTTAATCAAGGAATTCATTATGGATTGACATTTAAATATTTTACTTTAATCATCCACCTTAAATGGAACTGTGCTAAATGCCTTAGAAAGGCCAAGGTAAGCAGCAAGCACTGTTTGCCCGATTGTCAGGTTCCTGTTAAAATTCTAAGGACTATAGTTGAGATACTTGGAATACAAGGATTCTAAATGAAAATTTGGTGAGGTCCAAAGCTGTGGCATCTCTTGAGTATTTGCTTTCCTCCAAGATATTGTGATCTCAGACTTGGTATACAGAGTTATTAGAGGTGTGGAGACCTTCCATATCAGAATGTGAATTTCTCTGCAAAAATGCTTTATCAGTATCACAAGTTTCAAAATTCACTGTTTTAATTGTGGAATCAGAGTTTATTTTCAAATTATCAAGATTTGCAGTTTCAGATCTTTCATTTCTGTTGTGGAATACCTTTATCAAGTGCAGCAGTTAGATTTCCAAAGAATGCCACACTATTCAAAAGTAAGTTGCCTCATTTGTGAACTATTGCTGTTCCGTATGTAATAAAACAGGTCCCCTGTGATTTTCTGTATTGATCTATTACAACTGCGCCCATGATCTGACATGGAATACTAGTCAGATTGAGGGCCTAAATTTGTGCCCTCCTCAACCTATGTGAATTGCTGCCAGTACAGTTTGTTGCCATAGAACCGGGAGGAGCATGTACCTCTGTCAAGTGTATTGCACTGGAGACCACAGCATCACCAAATCATTATTGTGGAGAAACCTGTTTTACAAAGTTGTCAGTTGTATAAGTGACTGGTTTTGTTTTGACTTCATTGTTACTGTTTGATGAACATGCTAGTGTTTTGCATTAATTGTGGTGTGCTTTTATTCATTAATATTTTTATGCTTATGAACTTTAGATGCACTTTGTTTTGCTGTTAGTTACAGCAAAGCATTGTGGAATGAAAACAGGCAAAACTTTGATGTGAATGGTATTTGCTTTTCCTCCTTGTTATGCAAACATATCGCTAATTATTTTAATTGATACAATATGGGGATGAAGCCCACATATGGGGTGCAAGTGAGGTTACCATCCAGAGAAACACTATTTTTCTTTATTTTCCTTATTAGTAGTTTTGGTTTATGTTATTTCATGTTTATGTTTTTTTTATTACTCTGTATTTCTTTAACTGACAAAAGTCCAGGTCTGGGATGTGCCCACATGCTGACATTTTATTTATCAGTGATTGGCAGGACCCTATAGAAATCCACCTGAGGTGGTGCTCTTAGTTATGCTTTCTTTGATCTTTTAGAGGAAGCCACTGGTTAGGTTGCCTGGTCCTATGTTTTGTATTTAGTGTTCAATGTAGTGGTTATAGCAGCTCAAGGCCTTAAAAATAGGTCACCAGGGAGTTTTCTGCTTTATAACCTTCTCCCGTACATGAATTCATCCACCATACAGTACACTTATTTTTATTATCCCTGCTTCTTCCTCCACTTAACATGCCTCTCTTTGTACCTTCCTCTACCTATTACATTCGTGCCCCTTTCCAATCCACTTCCCTCATACGTTCCTTCTCATGTGTTAAACAATGGCTTACTCCTTTCACTCTGTTGCAGTGTGCCTTTTCTGTTTTCTCTATAATCATTCAAGTGTATGAGTTATGGAATTGAGGAATGCACAGTCTGATTATCTAACTTACCTGACATTTATCTTTGGGCATTCCTTCCCCCAGTGACTATTGTTTACTGCCCCATGTATCCCCTTTATGCAATCATTTTTGGAAAGATCTTTACTTATTTTCCCAAATTAACCTTAACTCCCTTGCCCTATGTTTGCAAACTCAAGTTTCATATAATTATATTGTGAAGTGGCCCTCATTCTTTCCAAACAATGGTGTGTTCCTCCTTCCTTGGTGCATTCCCTCCACACTTTCTATGGTGTTTGACCAACTCAACTGTACTTTTGGGACACCCCATCCCCCCTAGAATCCCTTCTTTACCACACCAGGTAAGCCAAATTATGTTTATCTCAATTTATTTAAAAAGTTTTATTTATTTATTTTTATATTAATCATTAACTAACTTACACTGCTTTTCCAGACACAAATGTTTCAAATATTTATGTTGCTCTGTGGCCCCTGTGTTTTCCAGTTGATGGAATACTCCTACCTCCATAGGGTGACCACTTCTCACTTCTTGCATTACACAAAACATTACCTGCAGTCTGACAGCATCAAAGTTTCTCCTCCTCTCTCCTTTCATGAAACTCAGTCTGTGCAAAGTGGAGAAAAAGACACATTATTCCAGTCTTTTATATATGTCCCTGCAATTTAGTTCCATCCCAAAGGGATCCAGTAAACAGGTTATCAACCTAAATGTCCATTTTGGTGTTTTCTTTGATCTGATACTTTTCCATTTTGTTTTCTATCAAAATATCACTCTCTTCAGTGGTTTTATCCACGTCTTGCCCCAGTCTCCTTTCCAGTTCCTGTATTTGAGTAAACGGGACTGTTCCTCATTCACTTTTGCTAATGCCCTTTAATCTGTCTCTTTGTCCCCTATCTTACAGCCTCTGTTTATTCTCTCATTCTCTCCTGTTTCTTGAATAGAGGGAAATACACTCTCCCCCTGTCACTGGTGTTGTATGGCAGCCTTTCTTTTTCAGTCTTTTCACTAGTTCTCTGGAGGTCTTCTAGGATCAATGGGGTTTCTGTAAGAACTCAAGTACTTCACTGAGGTCTGGGAATTTTTATTGATAACTGCAGGAACATTTTGAAGGTTTTTGGATAGAGCAGTCTCCACTTTATGTCCTACTCTTTGCATAATCTTTATTACAGGTACAATACTGTTTCTTTTCAAGCAACTCTCAAATAAGAAATTCTGTTCTGTGTAGATGGAGCTTTCCCGTATGCTCAGTCTTTTGCCTGGTTGCCATACTTCTGCCAAAATCCTCTCCTTCAGGGTGTATATCTGAAATCTTACCCTCCTTCTTTCTTTACTACCTGGACACTATGCGGTCCTGTGTTCTTTCATTCAAGATTTGTGGTTCCGGTATTCCAGTCCACTGCGCAATTAGACCTTGTCTCACTTTGTGACAGTCTATTCCCATATGTTTTTTTAGGATTCAAATTATTTTGATTTTTTTTGTCCAGTGGGCTCAATCCTCTGCATCTACTGCTTTATTTCCAAACACTCTAGCAGTGCATCTGCAGCTTTGCACATGCCTTCAACTCCTCATTGTCAGAAATGATGTCTTGTACCACCACCACCATATCCCCCTTTAAACTTTCAATTACATCTTCCGTTCTCTGTTCCTACTTCAACACTTTCTCCTGCAGTGATTTCTTCATTTCTTTAATCTCTAGCCATACAGCCTCAAGGGTCAATTTTTCCATGCTCTGTTGCAACAGTTCTGGCATCGTTTTCTGAGATTTTCTTTTCCTTGCAGAAGCTCCACTCTTACTTTATGATAACATCCACTTTCTTAATCCCTGCTAGCTCTTTTTAAATCTATTCCTTATGTCACATCTGTAATTCTTTTTATTTAACGTGCTTTCTCTGAAAACTATGTGGTTTTGCCTCAGAGTGATGCCATACCAGAAGTCCTATACAATTATTTCTTACAGATTGCTAAGGAATTTGAAGACCTAACATTTAGCGTAAGAGAGTTCCACAGTTCACCCCCCTCCCTGACAAATCTGTTGTAGCTACTTGAGGAAGATGCTGCTGACAACTTAACAAAAGCAGAGTTTATTCCTTTAGTGTATACTATGACGTGTCAATGTTATCCCATGAATTGATGACATCTTATCACAATTTAGACATTTAAATTCCAGAATTGCATCACCCCCTCAAAAATCTGTATGCCACAAAATAAAGTTTTAGAACCCCCTATCCTGTATTTATATTCCATTCCACAAAGCCCAGAAAATGTTGCCTTGTGAAGGTTCTCTGAATTCTCTTCAAGCTTTGAATTCATGTATGTTCATCATTAGATCATTGTTGTAGTAACCTCTAAGTTATATGGAATGTCCTGCCAAGGATGAGATGAGCTGACCAGCTTCCAAGCTTTAGGGCTTCTTCCACTTATTCTAATCATTGTACAACTCAACGTTGTCAGTATAAATGCAGTGGCTAGGGCACCAAAAGCTCAGAACTTTCCTACAGTTGATGGTCAGCTAGCATTTCCAAGGCTGCACAGATAAGTACCCCTTTAGGGATTACTTTCCACAACCTTTGGTTTTTAAGAAAAGTGTCTCTTTTCTGTGATATTTTATCATTCCCATCCTATCTTCATAAAGTTTATACTGGTTGTCATACAAACAGCTGATAGTTGGTCTTTGGATCAATATTACATGATCGAAAATTCAGAGGTTTGAACACGTAATGATCGACCCCAATACAGCGAACCGGCAAAATGTTGAACGGCCGGAAAAAAAAAAACAAAAACCCAAACAAACCATTAAATTCTTTAGCCCTCCTGCACCCTCCACACCCCCCGCTACTTAAGTATACCATCTCCGAGACCACACTACATTGCAGTAAATGGAAATCTCCCCTTACGGAGATTTCTGTTTACGTGTTCGACAGTCTGCCTTTTTGCTCATTTGGGGTCGATCATTATGTGTTCGAACATCTGAATTTTCGATCACGTAATATAGACTATTGGTCTTTATGTACTTAAGATTCCCCGTGGGGAACTCAGTGTTAAACAGCCATTTCTTGCAGAACATGTTTTATTTTCTAGTCAGAATTGATAGCTAGAGGCTTAGCATAGGTCAAATAGTTACCTATTACAAGGAGATCAGTCTTTCTCCATGAAACATTGAGTTATAAAATCCTCCTTTCAGGTAAATGCTCTCCACTGAAAACACTGCCTCCAATTAGCTCTCAGGTAAATGCCCTCCACTGAAAAGACTGCCTCCAATTAGGGAGATAGGTTATTCCCTATGACACAATGAGAATGACAAGTCAGACTAAAATTTTAAACAGCCATAGGGAAAAGAGCTTGCTCCAGAGTACATTCTGCAATTTGGAATAACTTCACAACTTATGTTACAAACAGCAAAATCATGCAAACCGTCAAAACTGCATTAATATAATATTTAATACAATGAAGCTAAGAGTAATTGTTTTTGTGATGCTGGCTAGTATGCATGAAAGGTCTACCTTATAACATCTCTGACATAATTTGCTTTGACACTTAACCTCTGTCAGTTACAACTGCCCTGTCTTATGCTTTGTGATCTCTTACTACTTTGTTAAGTTTTTGTTCTTTTTACTTATGATTTCCTATTGTGTTGTATTTTGCTGCTGAAATGTTTTACACCACATTTGTTTATCTGCAAATTGTCCCATTGTTTTGTTTACTTGTCTTTAATTGTTCTAACTGTCCAGGATCATGACTGATGAAGGTCAGTAGATCAGCTCATTTACCCAGTTAACAAATTGCTACTAAATAAATAATTCTGGTTTTGTGGGCTGTCATTTATTTATTTATTTATTTAATCTGATGTTGTCCATTTCATTATGCATCATGAATGGGTCTTCGGATCCAGCCTCGGATCCAACTCAGCCATTTCTTTCAGACATACGATCTAAGCCTCAAACTCCTCCCTCTCCCATGATGTCTCACTCCTCTTAAGCCCTCAGATCTTGTTTGCCGTCATTACAGACAGATGTGGTTATGAGCCTCTCTCCAGTTAAGTAAAAAATTTCAAATTATCTCTTTCTCTGTCTTAGTTTTCTTTCTTCTGTCTCTAAATAGTTTAAAGTTAGACAGTTTAAAGCTAAAGATTACCTCCCCTCCCATTATGCTACTATAGTTTTCTTTGGCATTAGGTCCTTTCCCGCCATTTCCATTTGTCTCTTTCCCCTTCTCTTTTCACTTTCTCTTTCTCCCTTTAAAAAAAAAAAAAAAAAAAAAAAAAGCTTTCTCTCTATCTTTAAGTTATAGTTGTAGTTTTAGTGTATGGTTGGTGTGTCTGAAAATGCATTTTTGTGTGAGTATTTTTAGCATGTCAGACAAACTACAGAAACCCTCCAGTTTTAAGAGGTGTGCTTCTTGTGGACATAAGATTCCTCAATCTGATGCCTACAAGAGGTGAGTTTATTGCTTGGGTCCGGGGCACTTGGAGATGCTGTGTGACATTTGCATGAACTTCAATCCCCAGTCCCCCATGGATAGAAGGAATAAGCTCATCTTAAGAGGGCTTCTTCCCTCCTCTGGAGTCCAAACTCCTTCTCAAAAGAAGCAGCCCCCCTCTGCTTCCCTGGGGGACTTCTGCTTCTGAAAAGTGAAGGAAGCTATTGGATCCATCCCCATCAAATCTATCTCACCCTCACTTATCTCTCTTTGGAACCGAGAGGTCCCTCAGATCCTGGGGAGTCAGCACCGACTAAACCTCCTACCCTACTGGATTCCTTGACCTTGGGTCTGAGCAGCCATTTGGAGCCAGAGGTTATAAGGATCCATAGCTTCTTGTCTTTGTAATGGACCCCGAGTCACACTCATCCAGATCACAGGTCTCAGAGTCATACTCTGCACTAGAGCAAGTCCACCTCCCATACTCAGACCACCTGGTTAGGCCTGTCACAGGTGCGGTCAACTCATTCTTCCCTGTCCTCTGAATCCTCACAGCTCTCTCACTCTGATATGGATTGGATGATGAGGAGTTTTCTCAAAGCCGAGATCCAGCTGGGGATTTTGCTTTCTCTGACCCACACTGGATCCATGAGTACCAGTACCTCAACTTCCTCCTCCAATCAGCTCAGCTTTGGAGTCGCAGGGCCTGGTAATCTCGAGTGGACTGGTGTCAGATTGTGGGATATTTCCTTCCCTGGCTCCAACAGTGTCCCAGACCAGCTCAGCACTGATTTTAAGCCAGCGCAGAGTAGGTCCTGGATCCAAGGGGTTGACGCCATGTCCTTCCACTAGATGCCTCAGCCTTCAGCAGCTCAGATCCGGTGCCCTCTGGTGATGTTGGATCCAGGATGGCCTCATCTCTTGCTCCCTCAGGGGGCTTTGGCCTCTGGGGTGGGGAGGCAAGTACTTCCGGCATCTTTGGGATTCCAAGTGGCAGAGCAGGCTTTCTCAACACCTTGAGACATGGTCCTTCCTTTGCCAGGCCCTTCTCAATCCTCTGTGGATGGAAGCTGTTCTCCCATCTGTCTGATCCATGGTCAGCCCCTCCTGGAGAGCCTCCAGCCAACCCCTTAGCAAGGGATTCCCTTGTCTTCTGCGTCCTCCCATGAGTACCTCATGAAAGAGGTCTCCCGGAAGCATTAGTGCAAGAGGAAGTACATTGACTCCCCTTTGAGCCTTTAGCAGAGAACACCAACTTTGACAAAGGGGAAGAGTCCCCCCACCCCGATCTCCACCCAATGATATCTCCTTTGGAGATATATTAGAAATCTTGAAACAAAAGGGTGGATGGTTTTCCCAACCCCCCCTTCCTCAGAGGAGTCAATGTTCCTGGAGGCATTCAGGATGGGTCCATCTACATCCTGGGTGACCACACTGGTGGACGACCTTATTGAACTCATCACCCGGTGGGCTTGGAAGGAGCCTGATACCATGAAAGCAATCACAAAGAGCACAGATAAGTACCTTAGTCCCCACAAAGATCATCTTTTCTGAAGCAAAGGTGCCCATGGGCCATTGTGGTGTCGGCAGCCACCAAGAAAGAGCTCACTGAACAGAGCTCTACTGTCCATCCCCCGACAAAGAGTCTTGGGCTTTGGACAGGCATGAGAAGTGGGTGTATGCCTAACCACTTTTTCGCTGAGAACATTGAATTACCTGGCACACTTCATGCACCTCCAGAGAGACTTGCTGAAGGAAATTTCACAGTCACTGTCAGAGGAAAACTGCAAAAAGGTTTCCACACAGCTGAACACTATGGCTTCTATTGCTAATTCCTTGATGAGGCTAATCTCCCACATGGCAGAGGAAACCTCCTGAGTGGCTGGTTCAGACATAGCTCTTAGGAGACATGCCTGGATGAGACTGTGTGGGTTTGTGTACCACTTCAAGACATAGTTCATTAATGCCCCTTTTGATGGTTCCTCTTTGATTGGACCGTTGGTTAAGGAGACTCTTACCTGCAATGAACAGGAGGGTAATACCTTATCTGCCATAACAATCAATATTTTTTCCCCCAATGGATCTTTTCCAGGAACCAGTGGAGCATGAAGAAGATGTGGTTCCACAAATCTCAAGGGGCCTTTTTTGATTCACAACATGAATCCTCTTCTAGGGGCAGAGGGAGAGGATTCAATGATAGACACTGCCCTGGAGGGATAGGGGTCCACAGAACCAGGACTTCAGGGAACCCTTCATTGGCAAGCCCTTTCAGTGCTCCTGAAGTGCTACCTGACTGTCCTACTCTGGAGGTAGTTGGGGGTAGACTATCCTTACACCCAGAAGCCTGGACAGATACAACAAATGATGCCTGGGTGTTAAACATTATTTCCAGAGATTACTATATTCCTTTTTCCCTTCCTCCTCTTCCCCACATGGGGGAACATCTCTCAGACATGCCACCCAGTCAGAGGGAGAGTGCCCTTCTAGAAGTGCAGAAACGTCTAGACAAAAGAGTCATCCAGTGGGTCCCAACTGAACAATAAGGATGCAGAACTTATTCACACTTCTTTTTGGTCCCAAAGAAGACCAGAGACATTCGGTCCATACTCTGTCTGAGCAGTTTGAATCTGTTTGTCAAGAAGACAAAGTTCTGCGTGGTTACAGTGCAGTCCATTCTGCCACTCATGTGCAAGGATGACTGGATGTGCTCTGTGGATCTCCAGGACATGTACTACCATACCAAAATAGACAGGTACTCCAGGAGATATCTACACTTCCAGCTGGGGGCTGATTATTACCAGTTCAGAGCACTGCCCTTTGGCCTCACCACTGCCCCCGGGTGTTTACCAAATGCATGGCAGTGGTCACAGTGCATCTCCATCTGCAAGGATTCCAGGTGCTCCCCTACCTGGATGATTGGCTTCTAACAGCACCCACAAGTTATTGACTACTCCTGGAAATTCAGGTGATATTGGGCCTGTTTTTCCACCTGGGAATCACAGTGAATATGGCAAAATCCAAGTTGGTCCCAGTACATGAGATTGAATTCATCAGGACTCAGTTGAACATGGTCACACAAGTTGCAGCTCTTCCTTTACAGAGGATATCATCTCTCAGACAGCAGGTCCAATGCCTACTAGACATGCCATCTCCTCCAGCTCTCCTTGTTCTCATAGCCTTGGTTTCCATGTCAGCTACCATCCTTCTGGTGCCCTTAGCTAGGTTCTTCATGTGAATTCTCCAGTGGACTCTGACAGTTCAGTGGTATACCACTCAACCTCTTAATGCAAGAAATCTGGAGAAAGCCCAACAAAATGTGGGGACAAAAACCCAAAAATAGAGACATATTTTAAATATTGCTCTTATAAACTTAGAAAGTTGCTAGAGTAACTGTGTTTGTTTTAACATACATTTTCTGAAGGATTTAAAGTCTGAAACTCAAATGTATGTCATTATTTAGTGACTTCAATCTTCAGATCATCCCTGTGATTTGCTAGAAAACCATACATTTTATGAGGAACAGAGCAAAAATATAAGCCAAAAATCTGAACATTCTGCAAAAATCTGGACAGTTGAGAGGTATGTTCAATGATCCCTTTGGTGTCACTCTTTATCAACCTTGGTCAAACATATTCTGATATCCAGGTGTCAACTGCAATGGTGGCTGTTCACAGATGATCTTCATCTAGGCAGGCCATTTGTCCTCTCCCATCCTTTGGCCACAGTGACTACAGATGACTCCCTGTTGGGGTGGGGGTACATTTTCAGGGAATGATGGTCCAAGGCACGTGGTCCCCTACAGAGACCAAACTGCACATAAACATTCTGGAGATGAGGGTGGTTTTCCTTACATTGCAACCCTTTTAGGACTGCCTTTCTCTGAGGACAATTGCAATCTTGACAGACAACATGTCAATGGTATGGTACATCAACAAGCAGGGGGAACCCATTCTTACCCACTCTGCAGATAGGCCATGAGGATCTGGGAATGGGCGATTGCCTCAAACCACTTTCTCTTTGCAACGCACATCCTGGGAGAATCCAACATTCTGGTGGACAGTTTGAGCAGGTCAATACTGAGTTCATATGAGTGGTCCTGAACTAGTCAGTAGTGAACGAGATTTTCAGCCATTGGGGCCAACCTTGCTGTGCTCTATTTGTCTCTGCCCTAAACAAGTGCAGCAGGTTCTTCACTCTGAACCCCCCTGTGGGGGAGTCACCTAGGGACAATCTAGTCCACAATACGCCTCCAGGTCTCCTTTATGCTTATCCTCCCCTGATACCCAAAGTCTTACAGAAAGCCAGGAGAAGACCAGTCTTATCCTGATTGCTCCTCGTTGGCCTTAACAGGTATGGTTCCCCTTTCTACAGTTTCACAGCAAATATCCTCCATGGATACTGGATCCCAGACAGGATCTCATTTCACATTCTTTGGAACAACAGATCGCCAGTCTTCGATCCCTCAAACTAATGGCTTGGTTTCTACACTTCCAGTAATCTTGCTAAAGTCCAGCCTTCCTTCCGCCATCCGAGAAATTATCCTTGCCTCTCAAAAGCCCTCCACCAAGAAAGTATATTCTAGCAAATGGAAAAGTTTTTCCATCTTCGCTCCTCAAAGAAATATCAACCCCTTTTCATCTTCAGTCTCGGACGTCCTTACATATTTCAGCTGTCTGTTCCATGAGGGAGCTAGTTTGTCTATCGCAAATTTCCATGTTGGGAAGGGAGTTGGGTTTTCCTCTAGCCTTTCCTCTTCCAAATTCTGCCTCACATTCTTAAAAGGGGTTCTTCATCCAAGGCCTCCAATCAAGGATCCTTCTCCTCCTTGGGATCTTACTGTGGTACTACAAGGTCTCACCCAGAAACCCTTTGAACCTGCTAGTTCTTGTGAGCTGAAGTATTTGTTGTGGAAGACAGCTTTTCTTGTAGCTATTACATCAGCCAGAGAGTTTCACAATTACAAGCTCTGTCTTCTCAACCAACGTATATAACCTTTTTCAAGGATAGTGTTTCTTTTAGGACTAATTCTGCCTTCATTCCAAAGGTCACTTCAGAGGCAAACATGAATCAGACTACTCATATGCCCATATTTTTTCCCAGTTACTCCAATAGAGGCAAATTTATGTTACATTTCTTTGACATTCACAGACAATTATGTTTCTACCTATATAACACTAATCCTCATAGAAAATCAGAGCAGTTGTTCATTGCCTTTTCACCGAACAGGTTGGGACAGGCTGTCTCTAAGATTACTTTAGCTAAATGGATTACAGAATGTATTTTTACAGTTTATTCTCAGCAAGGAAAGGAACTTCCCTGTCCAGTTAGAGCCCATTCCATCAGATCAATGTCGACCTCTTCAGCCTTCTCTGCTAGAACATCTATTGATGTAATCTGTGCTGCAGCTACTGTTCCACAGCCCATACATTTGTCTCTCATTACAAGCTGGACATCATTTCCAGTAACAGAGTCTTCTTTGTTTCAATGGTGCTCAGGCATATCCTTCCTTGTGGTCCTCCCAGGGTTTATGTAGCTGGGGACTCTGACTCGTGATGTATAATGAAATGGGAAACAGGTATCGGTGTTGTCCAGTTTCATTATACATCACATCCCACCCTTCTTCACCCTTTCTTGTACAGCTGAGAGTGATCTGGAGGATTATGGAACCCACTGGTTCTTAGTTTGGACTCCAGTAGGTCTTTTGTCTCTGTGTCTCTATTATCTTTGGGATAACGATCTTGTGGAAATGGCAGCAATCTTGATCTGTGGGTTTGAAGAAGAGTGAGGCATCATGGGAAAGATGGAGTTTGAGGCTCAGATCATTTGTCTGAAAGAAATGACCGAGCTGGATCTGACGACAGATCTGAAGATCCATTTGTGATGCATAATGAAACTGGACAATACAGATACCAAGTTATGGTAAGTACATAACTTCTGTTTTTTTTTTACTTCAAAGCTTATTGTTTTATTTGAGAACATTTGAACCTAATCACTCATCAGAAAATGGTACTATTAAAAACAAGGTCTTACAGTCTTGGTTTTCTATACAGTAACCCACTGCAAGATATTTTTTATGTAGAAAACATTGCAAAGCTACTGAATTTGAGAGGTGTCGATAATGTTTTTTTTTTTTTTTTTTTTTGCTTTAAAGCTTAATTGCTATTAATAACTGTTTTACCTAACCACTTTCAAAAGCTGGTTCTGGTAAAAAGTCAGACTTTGCTCTTGATTGGCAAATTCACTGCAATTTTTCTTCTTATGTAAGGAAGGATCTACCTTTTTGTTCACCTTTCCTAGCTAAGAGCTGAAACTAATGGTTTTGAAGGTTGCCATGAAAGAATTTTACCTCTGAACTTTTTTTCATGATGGTTACTGCTAGCCCTTGTTATTATACACCATTTTAGGTAAAAAGCAGGTCTTGGCTTTCTCTAGAGAAATTCATTGCAAAGTAACTTTTTGTGTGTGAAAATTGTCTACTTTTCAATCAAATATGATTGCTAGGGACTAGTACAAGTGTGTTTGGTGGTTGTCACTTGAGAACATTACGTTATACATTTGTTTTATATCATGGAGTAAGACTGACTTTTCAAGACTTCCATATCAAATTTTCTGACTTCTTTAGTAGGAAGGACATTGACTGGTATCCTCTACACTCTGATTGTCCCTTCTCCAAACCACAAGAAGTAAAAATGTAATTTAAGAGGTTTTGGTTTTCTTCCAGCTTTTGCTTGCCTTAACTGCTGGTGGGTGACTCTGCTGTGGCCATTCTAAGTTCCTCAAATGCTCATCATTTTCTCTTGGTCTCTTCTGTGGATTTCTTGGACAGCCACTAAGGACTGGATGACAGACAAGTCCTCTGTGGCTGTTTGGTTACCTGCTTTGGACAAGTGAGAACCACCATTCAGGATATTGGGGAAGGGAGTGAACAGTCTTTATTTGTTTTCCCACCGTCAGGATTCACTTCAAGGGTACAGGTTGTCCTACTAGCCACTCGCTTTTTTTTAGGAAGTCTTAAAAAAATTATCCTCTTGAATCAGATTGGGGAACCTGTCTCTGAGGAAATGACCAGGATAAAGGATTTAATTTAGAGGGATTCTTTCCTTGCAGTTTGTAATAAGCTGAAGGCCAACTACCACTAAATTGGATAAATTACATAAGTTGCCCTAGTCCCTCAGATTTTTCTTTTCAAATCCCAGACTAGACTCTGCAGTATCAACTTTGGCCTTGGCTATGCAAATTACTCAAGTAACCCATTCCTGGCAATAAAGTTGGGAAACACTTTGACAAACTTAGGAATAAAGTTTATACTTCTTCCACTGTAATCCTTAAATGATTTAATTAAAGGAGGAAGCTTCTTCATGGGATTGCACAATTTTTCCTTCATCCTTGCCAAGTCATCAGGGAGGTTCAAGGAAGAATGGATAATATCCTCTCCAAAAAAAGATAAAAGTAGACCTACTATATAGGCCCCTCACCCACCACCCACCTTGGCCTCCTAAACAGTTTCTCAGTGTCTAACTTTTAATTTCCCACCGTGACAACTTGTAACCTCAGACTCCTGGATTTTGACAATCCTACAAGTAGCCTACAACTGGAAGTAGGATCCTTCTTCAAGGGAGTCCACTTCGTTCAGTCAGTCCCTTCTGTTCCCTCCTGTCTTAGTATTCTGTCCTTTTCCCTCAGATCAATCAAGGCAAGAAATGTTTTCAAGTCTTTTCTGATGCCAAAGAAAAAAGGAAACTGGGCTCCTATCCTAGATCTTTCTATTCTAAATCTAATTATCATCATCATCAACATTTTCAAAGATTACAGACTGTCTTTTATTTTGGCTGCCTTCCACTTTGGGTAATCATAATTCCCAAGAGGGGTCACAGGATAACTGGCTCCCATGATAGCCCTCTTCAGACTGCAAAGTATTTATGTTTTCCATATTTGAAAGATTGACTTACATCTGCAGATTTTTTCACAAGTTCTAAATAACCCCTTGCTTTAACAGCAATCACCAAAAATATATATTCTTTTGAACATACAGAAATCTTTTCTCCTTCCAATTCTCAGGGTTCTATTTCTGAGATGCCTATCAAATGATATTGTCATGATGGCATTTCTTCCTCAGAACAAAATAGAACATACAATGACCATTTTCTGATAATCTGCTATCAGATTCTGGATTACGCAATCACACACTCGGCATTTGAGATTCATGGTCTACACCTTGCAAATAAATTCTTTAGTCAGACTTCTCTTTAGGAAATTTCAGTGGTTTGCAAGATATGTTGTGCTATTCCAGCACACTTTTTTCATTTTAGTATAATTTTAGTTTCCATTGCTGGCATTTGTGAAATTAGTTTTACTCTGCTCAGTGTACTAGTAGCTGCTCATGCTAAGTCTTTCTTTTTTCTCTTTCAGCTCTTACTCAGGCTGTAACCACAGATGCATCAGACTTTGCTTGCGTAGCTGTATCCAAAAGGATGAAACCCCAGGGCCTGTGAAACAGGTAAGACAAGTTAAATGACATAAATACCTAAAGAATGATTTTTTAAAGCATATTCTGAAATCCCTGAATTATCTTTACAATCCAGGTCCTCTGCTTGTTATCTCAGACAATACTGCAGTGATGTGATAAATAAATGAGAGGAAACAAGTCCTATTCCTTCTGCAGACTAGCTTTGATAAAGTGGAACAAGCTTCTCAGCTCTTAATTGTTCCATCAGGCTGTCTACATTCAGTCAGAGCAGAACATTATTGTAATTAAGCATTATTGCAGATACACTGAGCAGTGCCAGAACAGACCACTGTGAAATAAAAATTGCACCCAGAGACTGTGGAGAAATTGTTAAGTAAATCGCTTCCTCCATCCACAAAAGACAATTAAAGAAATTATGTTTCAGGATTGTTTTGTACTTAGACCTGGAATACAGATTGGGAATATTTCTGAATGATTTTTTTACCCTTCTGCTGACAACCACTGTTCTTATAATGAGTCAAAAGGATTCTTCAGGGATTATTGTGGTGGCCCTCTTTTGGCTCAGACAACAGTGGATTTGATGTTGGCAGTATTCATTTGTTCCTCAACACATGGGTTCAGATCTGACACTTGGATCCAACTTGGCCACTTTTTACAGCTTGTGGATACTGAAAACTCTCAAGCTCCTCCCTTACCCATAATGCCATAGTCCCCCCCCCCATACCTCAGATCTCATTTGCCACCTTCACGTACAGACATGGCTTGTGAGTGAAAAGCAGATATTTTATATTCTATAATATTCCTCTCTTACACGTTCTACACTTTTTAGTGTAAATTAATATTACCATTGTTGATATTCTTCTTTTCCTATTTTTTTATATACCCTTGCGGTAGCTCCATCAGTTGTCATCACTGTGGTTTACTGGTTATTTTACTGTTCGCTAACTCAGTGGTGATTTGCTTTGGTATTGTCTCAATTCTGACACTGAGAAGTGGTTTACTGGTCAATTTACTGTTTGCTAACTCAGAGGTGATTCACTTCAGCTGTGTCTCTGTTCTGATGCTTAGAAGTGGTTTACTGGTTGTTTTAGTGTTCACTGTTGTTCCTTATCAACACTATTAACTTTTCACTTTCTTCCTTTCTTTTATTTCTAACAAAAAATAAAAAAAATAGAATAAAGCTTTTTCCATTTTCTTATTAGTAGGAGTTTTCTCCAGATTGGCTGAAAAACCATCAGGATTTAAAGGGGCACTATCTCATTTCTGAAATCAGCTGCTTGTCTGAGTACTTTGTTTACATTTTAGTGCTATGTAAGTCACATGTTCACACAGAGGCAGGATTTTCAGAGAAGCTTGTTGGCATATGGCAGGTCAGATTTCACAAACTTCAATGTTGGCAGTTTTCATTTGTTCCTCAACACATGGGTTCAGATCTGACACTTGGATCCAACTTGGCCACTTTTTACAGCTTGTGGATACTGAAAACTCTCAAGCTCCTCCCTTACCCATAATGCCATAGTTCCCCCCATACTAAAAAGTGGGGGAGGGTGTAGAAGTGGTAAGAGTTTATTTACACTTTGTCCTTTTGTATTTTCCTTCCCCCACCCATAGCCTATTACATTAGTTGAATGATTTAGCCACAGCCAGAGATGCTATAAACTCACACTCAGATCTGCAGCCTTTGTAGCAGTGAAATTATATATTTAGTATGTGCTTGTTTTTGTAACACTTAGTGGAATGATTATCCCAGTATAGACAATTGTATTTTCTTCTGTTTGTTTTTGTTTCATGCTTGTTGCTACATGCTTTTTTTCCTATCTCTGATAATTATTTTTCATATGGTCACCAATAGTGTTGCTTATTAGTGCATGTACTCATGCAGACATACATTTCAAAGACAGTTTCCCTCATTTGACAAGACAGCATTGCTTTGAACAATTGCATCTTGGAAACAAACCCACCGAGTTGCAAATGTCCTAAGATTCTAGAAGAATAAAAGTCTTATAACATTTCAATAAAAACCATGTCAAGCAACTTTGAAAATGAATCTTGTTACTGTACTAAGTGCATTTTCCCATTAGCTGACTCCCTTCAGGAGTCGCACAGTAACAGTCTGTATAATACTGATTCCATCCAAATGAATTTATTTTCTTTTTCTTCCCTGCATTGTGGTAAAATGTTTGGATCTTTCACTCTTTTCCTGAATATTTGACTGCAGTACAGTTACACTGGTTACCATTTTAAAGTTGAGGCAAATGTCTTGATATTTCCATATATTTTCCTATCTGTGTGCATAAGTATGTATGCAATATGTAATCTAACTTTATATTCATGTGGTTGTAAAACCACAGCCTTGCTATGTCTTACTGACCAGCTTGCAATTCAAAGCATTCTTCAAAGTCTGTTAAATGTGTATATGATGGAGATATGATAATGCATGTATTTTATTAAAACTTTGTATATAGTGCACTTAATTGTTTTGGTGGTTTACTTCACTGTTAATATTGGAATTCTCTCATCTTTTCTCAAACTTGTCTCTTTTGTGACTCAGATGGCTGTGTTGATGAAACCACTTCCCCTTATCAAGAAGGAGATAGATAAATTGATAAATATATAATAATTTAAATAAATAAATGCACGTCGTGTGTCATTATGGTTTTATCATATGTATTGCTTTTGTTGTTTAAAATGTATTTGCTGTATATCTTTGTCTTTCTAGATCCACATATATTTGTATGTCTATACACATACACACCGAAATATATATATATATATATATATATATATATATATATATATATATATATATATATACCTCCGCACACACATATTTAAATCTGTCTCTGAGTTTATGTGAGTCTCTGTTTATGTATACAAACCTACACAAACCTATATGTGTGGTGTGTTGGTGGATATATACAGACATATGTACATGCACACTGTCATGCACTGGCATGCAGGAGGTACTTTAAATAAAGTGACAGTATAGCTGCCCCTAACAGCATTTGTATCACTGACCCATTATTGCTAGTTTTACAAGAGTATTAAAAGTGTGACTATCTGTAAGGCCACAGAAAGAATCATCATGGACTGTATAATTAAGGACATAGGTGATATTCAAACCCTTGATCCGACACAGTTTGATTTTGTCAAAGACAGGTCATACCTGTGAAACCTGGTAGACTTTTTCAAAAATGTCACCAGAGCCATAAATGAAGGCAAATCTATGGAAACAGCCTACCTTGATTTAGCAAAGACCTACAACAAAGTCCCACATTTGGGCATCATTGATAAACTCTCCCAGGTGAATATCAACCCTTATGTTGTCAGGTGGGTTGCTAACTAGCTCACTGACAGATCAGTCAGAGTTGGGGACTTTACCTCAACCAGCAGACTTGTTAGAAGTAGGGTTCTACAGGGGTCAGTGCTGGGCCCTCTATTGTTTGGAATATACGTCTCAGATGTTCAGGCCAAAACAGATGGGCTGTGGCTGACTAAGTTTCCTGATTACTACAAATTAGGTGCAGTCACTGAATCCCCAAATGATGCCAATATACTTCAAGAAAGAGACTTACACAAATCAATAATTGGTGCCAAAGCCATGGACTCATACTCATTGCTACAATATGCATTATCATCCCCTTTGGTAAAAACGACATCTCTGCAGACTATCATATAAATAATAGTACCCTACGTAACAACTCCGTAGTGACAGACTTGGGAACAGAAGTTGAGTGCAGCCTAAACTTTGACCACCATGTGTCTACTGTGGTAAGGAAATCATTCTACATTGCTCACTTCATTACAAAGATATTGCCTCCAAAGTGAAAGATGTCCCCTGTACTTCACCTTCATCTGGCCAATAACTGAGTACAATGCTCCCTTTGGTATGTAATTTACCAGGCACCTGCAGCAACTTGAGACCTCAGAGGTTTTTAACCATAAAAATTCAGCATCTCCAGCACATGATAGACTGAAGTTACTGTTACTGTACTTAGTAGCATACAGACTACATGCAAGAGAATCGTGCCTGGCCTACAGAGCAATCTTGGATCCAAACCTAATGGAAATTCTGCACATCTGCAAGTCAAATGGGATAAGGGTCACTTGTTCCAGGGACCTTAACATAGCCTGCTACATAAATAGGACTTTCTGAAGGGACAGATATGCCTCTCAGAGGTTGCCACTCATCTGGAATAGGCTACCAGTTCACATCAAACAGAGTCCCTCTATGATCCTATTTAAGTGTAGCCTGGATGACTGGATGGGAAACCACAAATTCCTTGCCGGGGATTTCACCTATGACCCTCCTAGATATGGGCAGTTATTGCTAACTAAGATCTCGAGTTTAGGCTAGATCCTTTATATTGGATTTCTCTACTATTATATTGGGTATATAAAGCTAGGCTTATAAAGACCCTTATAAACACCTTTGGGTCAGTTGCCTAGTAACCACCTATGAACCTATCAAGTAACAAGAGTCTTCCTGCCTTCAATCATCTAAATTTTTAGAGATGATAATCTTACTTGTGTGTGTTGGCACACAGTCAGACCGCATTGCATTTTTTTCAGGATAACTGTTGCCATATCCCTAAGAATTTGGTGGGAAGAGGTACTTAGGAGGAAGCAAGCTCAGCAGCAGGTGGCCAAGAGTAATTACATGTAGACATTAATTTGCCATTACAGATTTAGAGTTCTCCCTGGATATACAAACAGAAGGCAAACAAGGTACTTGCAACTAAAAATCAGACAACACATTTATAGTTTAGGCAAGGAGCAATCAGCAAAAAGGGTGAAGAATAACTGGGCATTTTACACTATGCTCCTTTCACAGTGGCCTCAGTTCAAGGGAGTGAAACTGTAAACAGCACTGGTACCAGTGTGGGTACAAATTCAGTCACAGTATCAGTGGGCATACAGCACTGGTACCAGTGTGGGTACAAATTAATTCACAGTATCAGAAGAAGTACTGGAAACAACACCGGTACTAGTGTGGGTACAAATTCACTCACAGCATCAGTGGACATACTGGAAACAGCACCAGTACCAGTGTGGGTACAAATTCATTCACAGTATCAGTGGATATATACTGGAAACAGCACCGGTACCAGCGTGTGTAAAAATTCAGTCAAATTCACTCACAGTATCAGTGGACGTATAAGAATAGGTAATAAACACCCTCAGTACAGGTAATTAGGTGGCTTACAAAAGGGTACTACAAAGGTACAAGGTTGCCCAGTTGTATGGCTCAAGGCAGTAAAGCAATGGAGGGCACACACCCTGCTACTGTTAGAGACTGATTAGAACAAATTAAAGGGAGCATTACACCTGACAAAGCCATGGGGAGGCAGTATGAATGTTATGGAACAAGTTCCAAAATATATGTCAACAGTAATACAACAGATTGTCTTTCATAGTCGGTTGTTTATCAGCCCTATGTGGAGCAGTCAGCTGGTCAGAGTAAGAATATTCTAATGATAAATAGGAGCAACTTATGACTGATCAGGAGGTGAAGAACCAATGGCTAGCTCCAGCCTCAGGGGCCACTGAATGGAATGTAGTACAATGTCTACAGCATTACCAAACACTGTGCCTACCACACAGAAATCCACTCAGTTTCATCATAGACTGGCACTTAAGAAGGAGCACTTTTCTGATATCAGAAGGGTACCCTGCTTACCCAGCTTCAGGTGAGGGCTGTATTGAAGAAAACAGTGGCGAGATGAAGCTTGGGTTCCAAACATATACCCCAAACTCAGTTACATTCCACTCTGATTTAGCATAGCAGCAGCTTCTCATGTGCAGTGGGCAAGCACATCATGTGAGAACATCAAGAAATGAGGAAGATGGAAGTACAACGCTTATGAAAGATAGCTGAAGAATAACCTCTTCCACCATGCCTAACATTGTTGTCTTATTTGCAGAACCTGGGTGTTACCTGTAAGACACACATTTCACCTTCCAACAATACCTTTTGTTGACTGGAGCTTTCTGCATGTTGATCACCTTGTATCTTGCTGGTGCTCTTCCATGTGATTGGAAACACCTGTCTTACATATCACCTCCTGGAACATGCTGACATTACCTGCAATGTATTCTGGTACAAATGGTATAACATGTAAAATGTGTGTTAAAGCTAAAATTATCATATTTACACTGAGGCCCCACAGTTTGCTGAGCTGTGCACCCTTCCACAATCCTTACTGTTGCCTACTATTCATGGTGATTCTTATACCAAGGGTTCAAGCGGCATTGTTGATATGTGCAATTCTTGTCCTGCATGCCATTCTTCAGCAAACAGAGTGCTGTCCATCATTAGGGTACATGGCCCATTCCACCCTGCTTGACCTCTTACAATGCAAAACACACACCACCATGAAAACCCACAACAAAGACTAATATTTTATAGGCACAGAAATAGAACATGGCTGGCACAACAGATTTCTATCCCAAGGAATCCTATACTTACTGAGTAAACTTCCTATGCATGCCAAGCAATACTACACATGGTCTGTATTCAGTAATATTCTGGATGAATAGCCGGGAAATCATAAATCCTCTTTGTGGTATACAGCACGGTCCTTCATGACCATGGAGCTTAACTCCCTCAACAGTGCTCAGGCTTAGTTTGCTATGCTTATCAATCTAATATATAATTACCAAGTATCTTACAAATGTGCATGCTGCATATATAATATATATGCAGATAAAAACATCAGTTTCTTGATGAATGTATTTCTATAATCCATCTCATTTGAATGACATTATATGGTCATTAGTATATACTACTGACCACATCAGTTATCATACTACCATGATTGAGCTACAGATGTCTGAATTGCACATGCCCTGCATGTCAACACTTACTGCATAGTTTAGCTTTACATACTATGCTATTTTTCCTTTCTGAATACCCCCTACTGTGTTTTATGTTTTGTAAGATTACCAACTGTATACACAAATAACAAGATACCTGTAAACAAACATTTAATTGTTTATTTTAATAAGTAATGAAAATAGCAAACAGGTGTGCACTGCACTCTCCAAGGTACCACAAATGAAATTTAACCTCTGTTTGAAATCATTTAATTTATTTATTCCCATTATTTCTTTATTCATCTGTTTATTTGTTTGTTTACTTATTAATTTCAGTTTGATAACCATGTAAGTGGGTGGCTGACAGACCCTTCTGACTCACGACCAGAGCTCTACGGTGCAAGACACAAACAAAAAATTGTAAATAGAATAAAGAATTATACTACTTTTTGAAAGAATGTCAAGCAGTTTGGCTAAATGCACAAGTGGAATTCAAGCAAGACAATAGCTAAAAAAATATAGCAAATGGAAATTAGGTCAAACTGTAACTACAACTTTGCAGGCAAGAATGGTATTATTGCTCACACCTGAAATATGCGTGTACATATGTAAAATGTATAAATATAAATAAGCTGTTTAATAGAGTGGCTATGCTAAGTATAGAAGGATATCTCCATTTTTATTTTTTTTTATTATGTGCAATGATGTTTTTTAAACTGATGAGTCTGTATTATAGTTGTCTTGCATTGTTGTGATTCATCAGCAAATTGCCTCTTTGCAACAAAATCACACTTCCTTTTACTTGCAAGTTACACTGTGTTTCAGTGTAAACCTGTTATATTTAGGGTTGCCACCTGTCCCACTTTGCGAGGGACAGTCCCTCTTTGGGCGGTTGTGTCCTGACCAAAAATATTAAAAATGGCAAATGCCCTGAGATTGTAGGACATAATTATATCCTAAATGTTATGTAATAGTTGCATAAAATAGTTATTTCTGTATCTAAAATACCTACATGTTAAAAGAAACAGGATAAGCAACTAAACTGCTACAAGAATAAGCTTTTATTTAGGCAAAAAAGTAAAGTTCTATAATTTGTACTGACCGTGGGTTTGTGTCGGCCTGTAAAATCTGATGTGTGCCCAGAAAATGTCCCACTATGGCCATTTGAAAAGGTGGCAACCCTAGTTATATTATATCAAAATATCTATCTATACCTAGATATGATACTTATGAAACAGAGAAATAAATAAAATTATGACTCCACGAGGAACCTGTATGTGTCTGCTTGCTTGCTTATTTATTTTATAAAATAAATGTTTCACATGGAATATGTGTGTCTGTTTACTTATTTATGTATGTATAAAGTTGTACTGGCTAGTTCTAATTAGAAACAAGAAAGCCTGTCTAGTGTATAGGAATATACATTCAATAAAAGTCATTAATTACATGTGATTTCATGACATTTCAGTTATAACTGAAGGCATACCTATCAACCTTATAGTGCAGAGAGAGAAAAGCCTTGACAGAAACATTTAATTGGCTAAAGTTGTTACCAAAGTCCAAGATAAAAGAGTAGAGTACAGTAACTAAACTCAAAAGTGCTACACAACAGCAATAAGGTACAAGCAAAAGTCAGAGCCCATATGACTCAAAAATGACTAGTTACTCCCCACAAAATACCCTCTATCTCTTATCCCCCCACTGTTACTAAAGAATGTGTCCTCACTGCACCCTCCAGAGCTAAACACACTACAGCAATGAGCCCTGATAACATCCAGGGATGCCTCCTATAGAGTTTGAAAAATTACCCCTCAGGCCCACTAGAACATCTATTCAGCCACAGTTTCCGGACAGACTTTGTCCCTAGGGAATACATGGCTGCAATGGTCATCCCTCTACATAAAGGTGGATCATCAACAGACCCAGGGAACTACAGACCCATAAGTTGGACTATTCTTGTATACAAGGCCATGGAAAAAGTTATCATGGATCTAAAAAATACATAGGAAATCTTCAAACACTGGACCCATCCCAGTTTGGTTTCATCAAGGATAGGTCACACCTACTAAAACCAGTGGACTACTTTGAGAAGGCTACTTGAGGCATGGACAATGGGCAAAAAGGTGCATACTGCCTACCTCGACCTGGTAAAGGCATTCAGCACACTACCTCCCTTAGGTATTATAGACAGACTCAAAACTGTAGACATAAATCCCTATGTAACCCAATGGATAGTCAAATGTCTCATGGAGAGGCCACATGAAGTTAGGGTGGTGGAATCCACTCCACCAATAGGCCTGTTACTAGTTGTGTTCCACAGGACTCAGCACCTGGACCTCTCCTGTTTGGAATATACTTTTCTGAAGACATAAAAAATATAAGAGGGTCTTTGGGTGACCAAATCTGCAGATGACAGCAAGTTGGGTGCAGTGACTGATTCCTCCAAAGATGCAGATATTCTTGAGGAGGGTCTGAGAGCCAAGTAACTGGGGCCAGAAACTTAGCCTAATACTCAGTGTCAGAAAATGCATATTTATACCCTTTGGGAAGATGTGCACCCTTGCAAATTACAACAATGATAACACTGAGAATAGACCCAGTAGTAAGGGACTTGAGAACTCAGGTTGACAGTAACCTGAACTTTGATCACCATGTGTCCGTGATGGTGAAAAATCCTTCTACGAGGTATAATTCATAAATAAGGGCAAGGCATCCAGATCTAAGGAGATCATACTCTTATAAATGTAGAATGTTGCTAGAGTAGCAGGGTTTGTTTCAGCATACATGTTTTAAAGGATATGAGTTCTGAAACTGAAGTGTATGTCATCATTTACTGACAGAAGTCTTCAGATCATCACAGTGATTTACCAGAGAAATAAAAATAATGAGTCTGTGGAACAGACCAGAAATATGAGCAATAAACCTGGGCATTCTGAAACAATCCGGCCAGTCGAGAGGTATGCTCAGAACCCCTTAGTACAACGAATCTGGACCAGGCCTGACAAAGTGGGGGGAGAAAGCCATGAAAATAAGGACATATCTGAAATACTGGAGTAGATAGGCTGACATAGTTGCTGCAGTAACACCCTCCTGTTTGTTGTAACATATATTAACTGAAATAGCACAAGTCCGACACTCAGTTACTTCTCTCTAGTTCATGACCTAAATCATCACATCATCCCACTGATGTGTCAGAAATACACAACACTTATGGGGGCCAGACAACAGTACATCCTACAAATATCTGTCAAAGGATAAGTCCCTACTACTAAAGGTATCACAGAACAAAGTACAAACAAGGCAACGAGATACTGAGTGCACCACCATGATTTTTATCATGGTGGTGTACTCAGCATCTCTTTGCCTTGATCCTACAAATATCTGGACATAACATCACATTAGGGAAACTAGACTGAGCTGCAAAGCATGTCACCAAGCACCGTCCAAACTACAGTCAGACTGACACAACACTAACCCAAATCCGCTATGGGGAATTACACATGTATTTGCAAATATATCAGGCACTACAGGGATGTAACAGCACTGAAAAACAGACACCAGTGTGAAGGTGCATACCCACAACCAATTTCACCACATTCAGAGTGACATACCAGTAAGCCAAATCACCAGTAGAGTATAAGGACTGTGTGAACAAAAACATCATGTTTGCCACTCACACACTACCCCTACATATACTGGCCCAATTCACAGTGTAGAATGAATCTTGATCATGGTACGGGACATGTCTCATTCTGCCACTACAAACATACAGTTGATAGACCACCAGAAACTAGAGCAGCATGCACAGTCATATAGAAGAGGAACAATAACACTTACATCTACCCCTCTCCCTAAATAGGCTAAATAACATTTACACACTACACTGCTACACAGTCCTGACAGTCTGTCAACAATCGCCAGAAATACACAGACCTGTCAACTGTACAGAGTCCCACAGAATGTCCAGGCTTTGTCCTCGTATATAAGGCCTCTTCCACATAACATGTCTGGTATTCTGATACATCACTGGGATGATATCAGGAATGAAGGCACTAAATAATGATATACCATACCAAACATCCTCTTATTGCCTGACATCTGAACAAAGCCTGACATACTTGGGGGACAGATGCCCCGCAACAGGGGCATATTTGAAATATTGCTGTTATAAACTGAGAAAGTTGCTGGTGTAACAAGTATGTTGTAACATATCTTTTCTGAAGGATATGAAGTTAGAAATACAAATGGTTGTTACCATTTACTGACTGTAATCCCCAGAGTATGCTACTGATTGTAATAATGGAAAATAGGAAGTTCAACAAATATGTCTCAACAAGACTTGCTGTACTGATATATTGCTGATCAGAACCTATGGCCGTACCATCTGGGTCTGTCTGCAGTGACATAGACTACAGCTCAGGCCCCTGAGTCACCCCAGGAAAGGATGGCTCACATATGACTACTACTGGAGTGTGTGTTGAATAATACTGACTGTGACACTGCTAGGCCAGCTACAGGGATGCTGTAGATATCCATATTTAACTTGCGAATACAACTCTGATATACATGTTTGTCTCAGAAATGTGAGAGACCTATACAGAGTATTTGCATAGTAAACTACTGTTGCAGACGTGTGCGTTGAACTGCATGTGATATACTGAGCTCATAGCATTCAACTGTCCAGTGTTATGCACATTGACCATATGTGTGCCTCATATTTGTAGTCATTTACTACTAGAGTTGTGTTATGTCTGGCCTACTCACCTTCCTTCTTTCTGGTTGGGTTCAGAGCCAATCTTGGCTCCGACTCGGCCACTTCTAAAGCTTGAAGAGTCCTTACTGGCTCAAGGCTAGCCCCTTATCCTAGCATGCTTAGCGGTAGCTACCCAGATCTCGTTTGCCGCTTGGAGCGTCGAGATTGTCTTCTGCTGGCTCAGGCTAAGTAGTGATTTTTTTCTGTTTTTGTTGTTGTTTAAGGCTAAATTTCATCAGAGTTTAGTAATTTCTTCTTATATATCACCCCTATCCTCATTGCTTTTGTTTTGCTGTTGTCAGGCCATCATTTTCTCTCAGGTCTCTTTACCTGTGTGTTGTTGATATTTTCAGTAGCCCGTTTTTCTTGAGGGTTGTTTTCCTGTCCTGTTTTTCCCTCCTTGCTACCTAGGCAGAAGCCGTTTTAATCAGAGGCCTTCTCCCTTTGGGAGCAGTAGCCGTGGTCATCACAGGGGCCTATTTGCAGGTGATTTCACATATCTTTAGTATACCTCACAACCTGCCATTGCAAGAAATCTGGGCACAGACTGACAAAATGGGGGGACAAAGGCCCAAAACTAGGGACATATTTTATAAATTAGTGTTATACAGTGCATATAAATGGTGTACACACACCTGTTAGAATGCCAGGTATTTGTGATATACAAAAATGAGAGCACAATAAAACATTTCCAAACCCTTCCAACCTTTCATGTGACTTATAACCTGTACAATTCAATTGTAAAACAACACATATCTGTCAGGGGAACAATTATGACACATACAAAATGTACAAGAAGCTAGATGCATACGTGTGCACAGGCTGAAGCTAATACTGTGTTGAAGCAGCTTTCGATATACTTACAGCATTATGTCTTCTTGGTTACACACCTGCCATCAATTACAGAGACTCTTTGATTAACAGCAATTAACGGTCAGTTGTCCTTCCAGGATTATCCTAACATTTTACTCAGTTGCCTGCTGTAGCAACAGCCATAGTTTGCATAGAGTTTACGATGCAGCAAAGGGATCTCATTTGTGAAAGGTATCAGCCCAAAGAAGGGTACACATACATTTTGACAGCATTGCATATACCATGGAAAACCATCAAATGGTGCTGAAAATATGGGGCAACAGTGACATCCCTCCAAATGTGTGGAAAAGACAAGGCCCAAAATGGTCAGAGAGGGTGCCAGGAGACCTACAGTAACACTAAAGGAGTTGCAGGAATCTCTGGCAAGTACTGGTTGTGTCCTACATGTGACAACAATCTACCATATTATCCATGTCTGGCCTATGGGGTAGGGTTGAAAGATGGAAGCCTTTTCTCACACAGAACAACATCCAAGTCTGGCGAATTTCTCAAGAAAAAACATTAGGTCTCCCAAAAGCATGTGGGGAATGTATTATGGTGTAATGAGACCAAGGTTGCACTTTTTGGCCACAATACCAAAAGGTTTGTTTGGTACAATAACAACACTGTGCATCACCAAAAGAACACCATCCCCATAGTGTAGCATGGTGATGGCAGTGTCCTCCTTTGGGGTTGCTGTTCATAATCTGGAAGTGGGCATTTAGCCAAGGTAGAGGGGATTAGGAACAGTTCCAAATACCAATCCCTTTTGGCCCAAAATCTTCATGTGTCTGCTAGAAAGCTGTAGATGGAGGGGAATTACACCTTTCCACACAACAATGACCCAAACCATACATCCAAATCCAAAAAAAAATGTCTTCACCAGAAGACAATCAATGTTTTGGAATGGCCCAGCCACAGTCCACACCTACATCCAATAAAAATCCTGTGGGGTGCCCTGAATAGGGCTGTGCAGAAGAGATGCCCTCACAATCTGACAGAGTTGGAGGGCTTCTGCAAGGGAGAGTGCACAAATATTGATAAGCTGAGATGTGCCATGCTGATACACACCTTCCCAAGAGGACTGACTGCTGTTATGAAATCAAAAGGTGCTTTAACAAAGTATTAGTTTAAGGGTGTGCACAGTCATGCAACCAGCCTATTATATGTATTTCAACTTCTATATGTTACCCCTAACCAATATGTTTGTTCTTCAATTGGATTGTACAGGTTATAGGTCACGTTAAAGGTGGGAAATGTTATCACATGATTTCTGTGGTGTCATGTTATATATCAGACAAACCTGGCATGTTAACAGGGGTGTCTACATGTATAATATCCACTGTAAGCTTAGAAGGTTGTTAGTGCAACCATTTCTGTTGTAACATACATGTACTGCAGGTTTTTAAGTGTGAAACTCAAAATATGTAATTAATTAGTATGCCAGTGCAATATACAAGCACCTGTACAACTGCATGGACTCAGCCATACCCAACAGAACTAAAACCTGCTCCTCAAGGAAACACAAACCTATGTGGTGGACATCCTCTATCAACAGGCTTTACATCAAAAGGAAGAAATTACTGTCCAAGGATAAAAAGGCTCAAATTCCCAATTCTTAGCTTTTAACCGCACCACAATGTGCAGAAAGTTCCGCATTTGCCACTAAAGTGAAGCAGTGTTCCGCTGTTCCGCTTTCAACAGTGGTGGTTCCGCTTTTCACTCTCTGATTGGCTCCCAAACCATAATTATAACCAATAGGCAAAGAGACAGAGAAAGGGAGCCAATTAGAGAACAAATTTGACCTTAGCAGCCAATTGGAATGCCAAGTAAAAAGTCCATGGCTTCAGGGCTGCCTATAACGATAACCCCAAAGCAGTGGATTAAGAATTTATTATGTCTGTAGAGTCTCTACAGGCATAGTAAATTCTTAATTGTATATTTCCCAATGGTCTGCCTTAATACTATATATATTTTTATTCTTTCCACCAAGCGAGCCAACCAAATTTTCACTTCTCTAGCGACAGCCTGTACTTCAGTCCTTAAACACACTCGCGGAGCAATTTTTAGACATTGCGTTCTTCTCCATTCCCTATATATGTATTAAAAGCTTCATTATTTATTAATTTTTAATGTCCATGATGGTCTCCCTGTTTACACTTTCAATTACTTCTTAATTCCTGGCTACCAAGCGAGCTGACCACTTGATTTCCACCCTAGCGATGGCCCATACCTGAATCCTTAAAATACACTGGCAAAGCAGACTATATTCTTTAATTAAACATCTCTGCATCACTCTCATTTAAACCTCTAATTCTCCCATCCCGGACAAAAGCAAACCACTGTGCAGTGGGTTTTGTACCTACAAGATCAACACGATAAACAAAGATTTTATTTCTTTATTTTATTCTCTTTGGCCAACCTTTTTCTCGTAGTAAGCATTAAATTCAGGATGTTCAGATATTTTATTTTCAGCTCAATTCCTCTCCTTTCCAGCAAGCTGACCATATTGACGCTTCCCTAAAAACAGCCCTAGCTAAAATACTGGAACGCACGATGTTATGTTGTCCATCTCACCTTCCTTCTTTCTGGTTGGGTTCCGGCCACTTCTAAAGCTCGAAGAGTCATTACTGGCTTGAGGCTAGCCCCTTAGCCCAGCATGCTCAGCGGTAGCTACCTAGATCTCATTTGCCGCTTGCAGCATCAAGATTGTCTTCTGCTGGCTCAGGCTAAGTAGTGAAATTTTTCTATATTTTTGTTGTTGTTTAAGGCTACATTTCATCAGAGTTTAGTAATTTCTTCTTGTATATCACCCCTATCCTCATTGCTTTTGCTTTGCTGTTGTCAGGCCATCATTTTATCTCAGGTCTTTACCTGTGTGTTGTTGATATTTTTGGCAGCCCGTTTTTCTTGAGGGTTGTTCTCCTGTCCTGTTTTTCCCTCCTTGCTACCTAGGGAGAAGCCATTTTAGTTAGAGGCCTTCTCCCTTTGGGAGCAGTAGCCATTTAACTTAGAGGCTATCCCTCCTCTTCTTCTCCCCTTTCTTTCTTAAAAAAAAAAAACACTCTTCAGTTGTTTGTCCTGTTTCTTTCTGTGGGGTTTATGATCTCTAAAGAGATCCCTAAGCAGTCAGGGTTCAAGAAATGTGATTTGTGTTGCCAGAAAATGTTTCTTATGGACGGGCACATGAGTTGTGTTTATTGTCTAGGAGCGGTCCATCTGCAGGATTCGTGCTCTGTTTGTCATGCCTTTAGTGCATGAGTTTTGCTGGAGAGGCGCAATAAACTTATTTTGAGAGGGATATTAAAACCCCAAGTTGAAGTTGCATTGGACACTCAGCCCTTAAAAAAATCCAATGACAAACTGGCATCTTTGTCGGCTCCACCTTCAGTGCCAACAAAGTCTAGATCTAAAACTTCTGACCCTTTGGAGTGGATTCTTGGCTCTGAGGAGTCTTTTTCCCAGGCGGCTCCATCAGTATCTTCAAAGCCGTCCCGGACCCCAAAAGAGATCGAGTTCTGCTTTGCTGGACCAGTGAGATCTGTGCCTCAGTCTCCACTGTTGCAATCAGTGGCAGGTAGTCACCAGTCTTCAGCCCACTCCTCTCAATCATCCAGGAGCTTATCAGATGATGATGTGTAGAGAGTGGTGAAGAGGCTGCTCAAGACACCGGCATTTGCAAAATTGTTGTCGAGCTCAGCCCAGAAGGAAGTGACGCCTTCCTCCAAAACAGTCTCTGTCTCGATTCCTCCTCCGACTGCATCCAGTTTGGAGCCGGAGTGCATGGAGATAGTAGTGGTGGAACCTTCAGTTCTGACAACCCTTGCCTTATCGGTTCTGACATCTGCTCAGACCTCCTCAATAGTCCACCTTGTCGAGGGGTCTGGACACCGAGACTCTCTCATCGGCTCTGAGGGGGAAAGTGGCATTGGACGCTTGTCCAAACCAGCTCTCCCCTTAGGAGCCTCGGTGCAGGTGAGATCGGCTCTCATATCTGCCTAGGAGCCATCACCTTTGGTGCGGAAAAGGTCTCCAGGCTCGTCGGAACTGGAGCCTCCCTCCATTCTGGATTGCGGTGCCATCGAGGTGATGGGGAGTGTACTGTCTACTGAGGCAGCTCCACCCTTGGCTCCATTGGCTCCGTCCCCATCGATACCGGTGTCTGTCTCGGATCCTCCTCTCCATCCCAAGTGTAGGGAACCAATGCCCCAGGACACCCCACAGGGTGACCCCTCTTCTTCCAAGACCTCTCCTGAGCATGCCTCAGAGGAGGTTCCCAGGAAGAAAAAATGTAAGAGGAAGCATGTGGACTCCCCTGATTCTGTCAAGGACTTGGATGACTCGGAAGGGTCCCCATGGTCCCCCTCTGAGGATGTCTCTTTCTCAGACATCCTGGAAATCCTTAGGCAGAGGGGAAACTGGAAGTCCATTGCCCCTTCTGAGGATGAGTCCATGTACCTCAACGTGTTTGGTTCCCAACCTTCCACCTCCTGGGTGTCTCCACCTTTCAATCCACTTTTGTCTGTAGTGAGTCAAAAGGAGTGGAGTGCTCCAGAGACCATGGAGCCCATTCAGAGATGGCCTACCAAGTTCATCACCGCACCAGAGGACAAGATATTTCTCTCTAAAAGCATGCCAGTTGATATTATGGTGGTTGTAGTAGCCACCAAGAAGGAACTCGCAGAGACTTCCTCTTCTATTCATCCGCCAAGCAAGGAGTTCAGAGCCATGGATAGATATGGGAAGCGTGTTTTCTCTTCAGCGGCCTTTTCTCTTTGGTCACTGAACTTATTTGTCTCATTTCACAAGACTTCAGAGGGATCTCCTTAAAGAGCTGGGAAATACGCTCCAGGATCCTTCAGCTGAGGGAGCGGCTTCCAAGTTGGCTAACTAGCTAGCGACCCTAACATCCATTGTTAACTCCTCCATGCGCCTGATTTCTTATGCAACAGATGGAGTGAGTAGGGCTGCAGGCACAGGAGTGGCTCTTCACAGGCACTCCTGGATGTGCCTTTGTCAATTTGCGGAGCCCTTCAAGTCCTCCTTTATGAATGCCCCCTTTGACAGCTCGGCCTTGTATGGGCCACAAGTTCGAGAGACTCTTAACAGGACTAAACGAGATGGCAAAACTCTCTCTCTGCTGTAGGAGTCCATTTTTCCACTCCATCCTGGCCTTATCCCAAAGGTCAAAAGAGTGGCAAAATGTGGTTCCATAAATCCCAGGGAGCTTCAGCGGTCACTTGTGGAGATAATTCCCCCAGGGGCAGACAGGGAAATAATAATGGGAGATGCTGACCTCACAGCAGGGGGTCCGCAACAGGGTGACAGGGATACGTTCTCTGCCAGGCCCTTTCAGAATCCCTGAAGGATTTTCCGGCTGCCCACCTCTGGAGGCAGTTGGGGGCAGAATATCACTGTACCCAAAAGCCTAGCAAGATATAACAAAAGACCCGTGTGTACGGTGCATAGTATCCAGGGATTACAAAATTTCCTTCTCGCAAACACCCCCAAGAAGTCAAAAATGATCAATCCCAGATGTTCCACCCAATCCTTGGGATCAAGCAGCCTTGAAAGTAAAAAATTAGCTGCAAAAAGAGCCATTCAGGAAGTCCCCACAGACCAGATCGAATCTGGAATTTCTCAAGGTTCTTTTTAGTTCCAAAAAAGACAGGGGACTGGAGACCTATCCTCAGCAAATTAAACAGGTCAGTAAAGAAAACCAAGTTCCAGATGGTGACACTGCAGTCCATTCTACCCTTTTTGGGTCAGGATGATTGGATGTGCTCTAGAGATCTCCAGGACATGTACTGCCATATAAAAATTGACAGGCAGTTCAGGAGACACTTATGCTTCCAGCTGGGAGCCAGTCATTAACAGTTCAGAGCTCTGCCCTTTGGTCTCACCATAGTCCCCAGGGTGTTCAAATGCATGGCAGTAGTAATGGCTCACCTGAGATGTTTGGGATTCCAGGTGTTTCCTTATCTAGACGACTGGCTCCTCACTGCCACCACCAAGCATCATCTCTTAAAGGCCAGGAACCACACAATTCACACTTGTGCACATCTAGGAATCACAATAAACTATGAAAAATCTGTCTTGTTGCCCTCTCAGTGTATTGCTTTCACAGGCTCACAACTAAATACAAGAGACATGATAGCCAAGCTCCCGCAGGAAAGAGTACTTAACATTCAATGTCAGGCCTCTTTCCTCTTGTCAAAGTCAAAGGTTCAGGCACGGCTAGTACTAAAGGTCTTGGGCTTGATGGTGGCTGCCATTACTTTAGTCCTGTTAGCTTATTACCATATGAGAATTTTGCAATGGCTCCTTTCAACTCAGTGGTCATATCAGGATCTACCTATGTCACACATGATCTTAATCATGGATACTTGCAAGAAAGATCTACAGTGGTGGCTCCACTCTCCCCTAGTCACTCTAGGCAGACCCTTTGTAGCTCCTCATCCGGTAGCCACAGTGACCACGAGTGCTTCCCAGATAGGATGGAGGGGCATTATCTCGGACAGACAGTCCAAGGAACATGGCAAACTCATGAGTACCATTTGCACATCAATGACCTGAAGATGAGACCGGTGTTATTAGCATTGCAAGCACTTCACGACTCTCTTCCTCTGGGCTATATAGCAATTCAGACAGACAACATGTCAGTGGTGTGGTACATCAACAAACAGGGTGGAACATGATCTTACCCCCTGTGTCGGAAGACCCTTCAGGTATGACAATGGGCGATTTCCTCTCAGCATTTTCTGGTTGCAGTGCACATCCCGGGGAAGTCCAACGTGATAGCGAACAAGCTCAGCAGGGCAATTCTCATGCCCCATGAGTGGTCTATGAAACAAGATATGTCGGATATGATCTTCCGCAGATGGGGCCAGCCATGCTGCAATCTTTTTGCCTCACATCTAAACAACAAATGCAGCAGCTACTTTGCCATAGTTCCCCCACCGGGACAGTCACTCAGAGATGCACTTATCCACGATTGGCCCCCTGGGATGATTTATGCCTTTCCTCCCTTTCCTTAAATTCTGAAAATTCTTCAGAAAGCAAAGTTACTGAGTCACAAGCTGATCCTCATTGCCCCGCACTGGCCTCATCAGATATGGTTCCCTTTCCTTTGGCATTACCTGCAAGAGGAGCCTTGGATTCTGGACCCGGTTCCAGACCTCTTGACACATCAGTCGGGTGCTCTTCATCCCTCCATTCAAACTCTCAAGCTGACAGCTTGGTTCCTCCACTTCCAGTGCTAGCCAGGCTCTCAGATATCTCACCTATGGTTCAATATATTCTAGTCTCTTCTCACAAACCAACTACTAGGAAACTTTATGCTAGTAAATGGAAGAGGTTCTCCTTCTGGGCCGAACAAAATGACATTGATCCCTTTACAGCTCCAATTTCAAAAATCTTGGACTTCCTGGCAGAAACCTTTGAGAAAGGAGCAGCGGCTGCTATGATTCGAGTTCAACTGGCTGCTATTTCTAATTTTCATGTGGGCCTTCTAGGTTCTAACGTCATGTCCCACAAGCTATGTAGGGGCTTTTTGAAAGGTGCTACCCAATTAAGGCTTCCTATCTGAGAACCCCTCCATCCTTGGGATTTAAATGTAGTACTAATGGCTCTGATCCTCTCTCCCTTTGAATCAGCCACTCCTTGTCCTCTAAAGTTCTTATCATGGAAGACCCTCTTCCTGATTGCTGTTACATCAGCTAGGTGGGTTTCCGAGCTACAGGCACTTTGCACCCGCCCGCCTTACATGATCTTCCACAAGGATAGGGTATCTCTTAGAACTAATCCTTCCTTTTTACCGAAAGTTTGTTCAGAGTATAATTTGAATCAGTCAATCAAACTTCCTGTTTTCTTCCCAAATTATGGAAACAAGGCAGAGTATAAGTTACATCAATTGGATGTCCACAGGCAGTTATGATTTTATCTTCAAAGAACCAAGGACATCAGGAAATCAGATCACCTGTTTGTATCCTTTTCACAGAGTAAACAAGGCTCACCAGTTTCCAAAGTGACCTTGTCAAAATGGCTGTCCAATACTACTACTTATGCTTATGAGTCTCGGAATGTGTTTGTCCCGGGAAAGGTAAGGGGACATTCTACGAGGCCCTTGGCTACCTCCACAGCTTTTCAAGCTAAGCTTCCATTATATATTTGTGCAGCAGCAACATGGGCTACTCCCCATACCTTCATTACTCATTACAAAGTGGATATGGCCTCTTGGAACAGGGCATCCTTTGGTTTCATGGTTCTGAAGTCTCTTTTCCAATGAGCCACCCAGGATTTAGGTGCTGGGGACACTGTCCCAACCAGAAAGAAGAAAGGCAAGATGGACAACATAACATGAAGTTATATTCTTACCATAATGTTCCATGTTTGTTGTCCTTTATCTCGCCTTTCTTCTTGCACCCTTCCTTCCTTCCTTCCCCCATCCGTGATGATTGAGAGGAATTCCTTTTTTGGCTGTTTTGGCTGAGTATCTTTTGCTTTTCAGCTGTTACTATAGTTCTTGTTACCATTGTTGTTATTTTTTTTGGTGCAGTGAAGCAGTATTATTTGCTTTCCTCCATTATTTGGTAATTTATAGTTCTCCTATCTAGTGGTTAGTTGTCATAAACGAGATCTGGGTAGTTACCACTAAGCATGCTGAGATAAGGGGCTAGCCTCAGGCCAGTAAGGACTCATCGAGCTTTAGAAGTGGCCAAGTCTGAGCCAAGATCGGCTTCTAACCCAACCAGAAAGAAGGAAGGTGAGATAAAGGACAACAAACCTGGAACGTTAGGGTAAGAACATAACTTCTTTTTTTTCTAACACAACTTTTATTTATACAGTCTCTACCATTATTTTATCACACTCAGCGCACCTCTCTCCATGTTTACAAATCTTGGTCACATTTCAACACATGATTAAGGACAGCTAACTTCTCCTTTCTCTGCTTATCATTCTATATCCACTGCTGGTCCTGGTGCTCCCCTGCTTTGGAGAATATCAAACAGTATCTCTTAGTTAATTAGAATTATGCATGGTTCAACCATTTCCAAAGTTACAGGCTGGAATGTACATGAGTAACTGGTTTACACACACAAACACACCGGTCCTTTTTGATTTTTTGAAAAAGTAACTTTTTTTATTAAAGATAAGCATGCCATCTTTGAAATTTTTTGGCTAGCTTTGAGAGACTGTGTGTTTACTGTGTTAAATGGGATGGAAGTAATTCTGAACTGTTATCAATAAAGCTGTAAGCAGTCTTTCAGGAATTGCATTTATTTAACTATTTCTATTTCTACGTTTCTGACAAAGAATGCATTTTTCTTCAACTCCTCTAAATAAATAAGTCTTGAAAAAATGATGATCGAGTGTGTTTCTGTGACTACTATTGAAATGAAGACTTTAATTTGCTGGAGAATACAGTGGGCAGTTTTTAATCCCTATTATTAATTATATAAAAAGTTACTGCAATCTTTGTTGCAGAGGATATACACAGTGCTTGCTATGTGGGGGAAGGTATAGTATACATTCCCCAGTGAATGAGAAAGAAAAAAGTGACACTGATTTTCATTTTTCTTGGGTGTGGTAGGTGTGTGCTGCAGGCATGGTGTGTCCTTCTAAACAGACAGAGGCCTTGGAAAAGCCTTATCGTAATACAAAACTTCTGAATTGTTCCACTGACAGATTGTGAACTGTAATCCTTTGCAACCCTGAAGTGGTATTGCAGTGGTACTGCCACTTGTACCTGTCTATATGTGGCCTACTGCTGCTCTTTGGCACTAAAATGGAAGAAGGTATTATTAATTACATGCTTAGTTAACTAACTGATTTAGTTGGGAGAAATGTGGAGGGGTTGGGAAAACAGGTGCTGAAGTGCATAGTTTTAATAGTTGTACTTGAATACTGTTGCATAACTATTTGCTAATGAGTATATTATATTTTATCAATGGTTTCTGCTGACTGTTTTACTTGACATGTGTGTCTTATTGCATTTTAAAAATGTACAGTATTCACTAGCTTAATACTTCTGGACCACTTCAACATGGTCCCAATAAAATTGTGCGTTTTTGTGCAGTGCGAAAATAGCGTGTTCCTCGTTTTTACTGTTTGTCAAACATTGCTAGGGTCTGTGTTCCACATTGGCTTCTTAAGTGGTTGAGACCTATGTCCCAATTGGAAAAACTGCCTCCTTAGCCTCAACAAGCAAATTAGATCACTAGTGAAAACCTCCAAAGACAATTATGAATCTAAACTAGCCTCCGAAACAAAGGCTAAACCACAAAGCCTTTTTCAGTTACGTCAGAAACCTCCATGACAAAGCCCAGGTTTGTTCTGAATTAGTTCTTAACGGTACCATTTACACTGATCCTGTTCACTTAGCCAACCTGCTAGCAGGCAGGTTCAGTGCAAATTACACCCCCCCTTTCCCCCCAAAGGCCCATTCAACATAACAGATACTTGCCCCACACCTCACATCTCCATAAATCAAGTGTTAAAGGCCCTATCCAAGGCAAAAAACACAAGTTCCATGGGACCTGATATTATCCCAGGCTGTATTATACAACATCTCCAGCAAGAACTAGCCTCGCCATTGAGCACCCTGTTCAACCATAGCCTAAGTACAGGCTTCATTCTAGCAGAGTGGACAACTGCCATTGTCATTCCTTTGCACAAAGGTGGTGCCACTACTGACCCCAGAAACTATCGCCCCATTAGCTTGACAAGTCTGATCTGCAAGGCATGGAGCATATTATTATGGACCTCATAAACAAGGACATAGGCAATCTCCAAGAACTTGACCCCACCCAGTTCAGATTCGTCAAGAGCAGATCTTCCCTGTTGAACCTGGTTGACTTTTTTGAGACTGTCACCAAGGCACCGGGTGAGGGAAAGTCAGCACATACAGCTTACCTTGACTTGGCCAAAGCCTTTGACACAATCCCCCATTTTGGTATCAATGAAAAGGTAACAGAATTTGGCATAAATCCCTATCTCATCAGGTGGGTGGCCAACTGGCTCACTGATAGGAACAGCAAGGTCAAAATAGGTACCACTACCTCCATCAGCAGAACTGTCACTAGTGGTGTCCCCCAGGGATCTGTCCTAGGACCCCTATTGTTTGGCATCTACTTCTCAGAAGTCCAGGCAATGACAAAAGACCTGTGGCTGACCAAGTCTGTGGATGACTGTAAGTTGGGTGCTGTCATTGAATCCCGAAATGATGTTACTATACTTCAAGAGGGTCTCACAGCAATAAATGACTGGTGCCAAAGTCATGGCCTTAAGTTAAATGCCAAAAAAGTATTATCATACCATTCAGCAAAAACACGGCCCCTACTGATTACCACATTAGCGGCAACCCCCTAAGCACACAACTTGTGGTGCGAGACCTGAGTATACAAGTTGACAACAATCTCACATTTGACCATTGGCCATCATGAAGCGGCAGTGCTCAGAAAAGCCTTTACTTGGTTCATCTCATAAGTAAAGGGATTGTATCCAGAAAAAATGAGGTTATTACTTCTCTGTACTCCTCCCTCATTAGGCCAATAATTGAGTACAATGCCCTGTTTGGTATGTACCTCTCCAAACACCTGCACCGACTGGAAAGGCCACAGAAATACCTCACAAAGAAAATCCATGGCCTCCAACACCTGCCCTATGTGGACAGGCTCAAATCACAATCACTGTACTCTGTATTATACAGATTGCTCAGAGGTGATCTGTGCCTCACCTACAAGGCAAAGTCAGACCCTGCTCTACTACAGATGCTCCATATCCGTAAGTCTAACTCCTCACATAGTACCCAATCGAAAGGCTTAAATCTAATATGTGACATTAACAAAACCTGCTGGAGAGACAGGTTTGTCTCCCAGAGGCTGCTCTGCCTCTGGAATAGACTCCCCATACACATCAAACAAAGTATGTCACTAACCCTCTTCAAGCACAACCTTGATGAGTGGATGGGCAACCACAAATTTGTCCCAGGGCTTCCACCTATGTCCCTCATTGACAGGGGTGACAGGTGCTGATTGATGTTTCTTTTTTGGGGATAAACTCTTGGCTAAGCTTGTAATGGCTCCAGAGCCATTAGCCTAGTAATCTCCTATGATCCTATGATAATAAACAAGCACACACACACACACACACACACACACACACACACACACACACACACACACACACGCACACACACGCACACACACACACACACACACACACACACACACACACACACACACACACGCACACACACACGCACACACACGCACACACACGCACACACACACACACACACACACACACAGACACATGCACACACACACCTCAGCTCTCCCAAATTTGGGGGAACACATCTAATTGGTTCTCAAACTTTTGTTCATTTGTTCAGTCCCTCCTAAATCTGGAAATTATTTTAGGTGAATAGCACCCACTAAGAGTACCTTTTTCCTAAATACTTTCTCTTTGTCCAGAATTCTGAGGTAAAAATGAATGACATTACACACACATACACACACAGATTGTGTTATGACATGCAGCTATTTCCCACATTAGAGGAGTGGGCAGGGTTGCCAGACGTCCCTATTTCAGCGGGATTATCCCGAGTTCACCGCAGAAATCCCGGGTCCCGTTTAAGCTGTACAAATCCCGACGGCGAGGCGACGGAGAAGTGTGTGTGTTACTTCCTGGCTGTGTCTTGAAGTTGTACGTATATACGTACCCTTTTTTTCGTCATCCTGTGCGTGGGAGACTGGGAGGGCGTGATTAAGGGCTCTTCTGACTGCGACTGCTCTGCTGTGTCAGCGTACTGCGTAGCGACGAGACTGCGAATGATCGATGATGCCAATGTGTCTACTCTACTAGCAAGTTGCAACGATGACTACTGAGTGAGCAAAGCAGCTACACTTTCACAAAATTCACAGTGAGTTAACTTGCTTGATATTCTTAATATATTATTGAGCTGCGCATTGGCAGCAGAGAGCAGACTCACATATACAAAATGTATGAAGTGAGTGTGTGAGAGAGAGGTGACACTTGTCGTCGTCTCGTCCCAGTGGGCCAAATTGAATCTCATTAGATCTTTAGCTTTCACTTAGATTGTGTTCAACTCTAAGTAAATGAAATGACTTATTTGTGCTTCCAAGTCTTACCTGTAAGTTTAACCCTGTGAAAGGTACTTAAATGGTCCATAAAATCAACTAGTTCACAGAACATACACACACACACACGCACACACAAAAAATATGCCTGACTAACTGTAGTCAGTAATGAGACAGGAAAACCATCTTTATAAATTTAAAAAATAGACAATGAACTGTACTGGGAAATGAGAGATTTATTATCTTAGTGACAGTCATGTGATTTTTATGCTTGGTACAGGATATCTGAGATTCTGACTATAAACATATGGAGTACAGCTTTTACCAAAACAATGCTGATTTAAAAAAAATGTTCAAAGCCTAACATTTACAAGCTGCAGTTATACTACTAGTGTTGTCTGTATATTTTGAGCTAGGGTGGTAAATGATAAAAATTTGAAAGTAATTCTAGATGCAATGCATTCATTAATGCAGCTATCTCTCTTGCTATGAATGATTAGCATACAAAACTGTTCTCAGTTTTTCATATAATTGCACAACTGGGCAGCTGTGAAGGAAAACATCCAATTGGCTATCTCAGGAACGCCCTTTGAAATACTGTTAACCCTGATAAGGCCAAGTTCTGCAAGTGTTTTTCTAGAAATGCACATACAAGGAATTTAAATAGTGCATAGTATGCAGAAAACAAATACATACTCTAAAATGTAAACATGCTTCTGAAATATTTTAGAAGCTATATGCTATGTATGCTTTGAATATTTAGTGACGTGAGCAATTTCATTGCAGTGCATGCAAATCTGCTTTTAGGAGCCTGAGGTTATAACAATATAAAATCTAAAATAAATGGACTAACTAGTACACCATAACCAAAGTTGTATAGTAATAAATTACACTACTTACCTTGAGTTCAGCCATTGCTTTGGTGTTATTTTCTGCACTCAAAACTTGATTGTTAGCTGTCACCAGGGAGAGTGTATAACTTCAGTACATGTGTTAATAAAGCCCAGCCAAGATGGAAAAAGACTTTAAAAAGTTTGTAATGTAGAAAGTAAGCTGCTGTTAGGACAAGCACGTACTGACTCAGTGTGGACAGATGACTCTCTGACAGATTTGGAGCTAGTTTAAAGTTTTACTAGCGTGACTTTAATTAAACACAGATGCCCTAGGTCTCTTACGTAACATGTAATTTTATCAAAATGTTAAGCAGTACACTCCTACAGCACCATCAAAATCAGAAACAGAAATCTTCAAAAGAACATTGTATTACCACAAGAACATTTTCAAGATTACAAATGAAAACATGGAAACAATAGAACTTAATCTCTGGGCATTCATCTGTAAACCTAAATTCCAGTAAAGACATATCCAATTCATAAAATTGCTGCTGACACTGTGTGCCCCTGAGGCTCTGTAACAATTGTGAAAACACAGACTCATGTAAGAATTCACAAAACAGCCGTATGGTGCAAATTAAATCCTTATTTAAAGTAGTAAAGATAATGAATCATGGATGAGCTACTCTAGTCTCAGCAGAATATAGTTTTATACTTGCAACAACCTCCATAAGCATATTTCATAATTCTAAACAACTTTCAAAGCTAGAGCAAATCTCCTACATATTGGATGGCATGGCACAGTGATGTAGTGGTTAACATTGTTGCCTCACAGCAAGAAGTTCTCCAGTTTGATTCTCAGCTGGGAATCTGGGATGCCTTCTGTGAGGAGTCTGCATGTCCTCGCTGCGTTTGTGTGAGTTTCCTCCAGGTACTCTGGTTTTCTCCCACACTCCCACATTCCAAATACATGCATCTGGACCATTTCTCTGAAAATAGGCTATGTCCTAGTCAGAATTTCCCAGTCAACAAATGTTAAATAAACTGAAGATGGTTGTCTTGCTTTCTAACAAGAACAGATAATTGTATTAGGCTAAGTATATTTACAGTTTTGTTTTAGAAATATTGACAAACTGTAACCAACACTAAGATGCAGGCAGAATGCATTGTCCTATTCCACATTCAGTTAGCATCTCTCAGGTATCAGAGAGTGGACATGGAGAAGGGATTAATATGCATGAAAAAGCTCTCTTCCAAACTGGTGATGGCACAGGATGAGCCCTGTCCACCACAAGTTGAATCTCCATCACGGATGATGCTAGGTATATATATCCCAGGTGAAATTCCTAAAATTAGGCACAGGTCAACATCCTAAGGTAAGAAGAAAACTTTAGCATATTGTGCTTCCTGTACAAGTTAAGCACTGTACATCCAGTAACAATCTGTGATGTCTTCCAGTGTAAGAGTACTGGCAGATGTGCACAGGCTTTGCCTCAATGGTAAATTACAAAGGACCGGTGGTGGCCACGGTGATGTAGAGGTTAGCATTGTCACCTCACAGCAAGAGGTTCCCTGGTTCGATCCTCGGTTGGGGTGCCTTCTGTGCAGAGTCTGCATGTCCTCCCTGTGGTCACGTGGGTTTCCTCCAGGTGCTTTGGTTTCCTCAACTCGACACCGTAAAACTCCACTGCCAATCATGAGCGGACATGTGATCCGCTGTGGCGACCCCTAACCGGGAAAAGCCGAAAGAAGAAGAAGAAGGTAAATTATGAAGGACCAAACAGAAGAGGTGACATACATGCCACTTGTAACCGCTTTAGAGTCAGACCTAGCTCCAAGGGTTTATGTTCAGGCTGGTGAGCTTGTCTATAAAATACCTGAGTGGGGAATGGTGTCAAAAGCCTTTGTGAGCTCTAGGTAGGCTGTGTGGGCCACCCTTCCCTCATCTATAGCCTTGGTAACTGTCTCAAAGAAGTCCACCAGGTTTAGGAGGCTGAGGCATGATCTGCCTTTAACAAAGACAAAATGGGTAGGGTCCAGTGTTTGGAGGTTCCCAATGTCTCTGTTACTGAGATCCATGATGATGCACTCCATAGCTTTGCATACCAAGCTAGTCAGGCTTATAGGGCGATAGTTCCCAGGTTCTGTTGCGAGTGGCTCCAACTTTTGTGGAGCGGAATAACCATTGCTGTGCACCACTCTGTGGGCATGCAGCCTGTGGAGAGGCTGAGTTTAAACAGTGTGTTTAGATGAGAGGTTAGTTCATCTTTGAGCTTGTGTAGGATAGGAGGGGACGCAGCCTGGGACACCATCCAGTCCCATTGATGCTGTGTTTTTGGCTTTGGAGAGGGCTGTTTTAACCTGAGTGTCTGTGATTTCAGGCCCGGGGCACTGCATTCTTCTGGTATAGTTATGGGCCCTTTTGGGGGGTGAGAGGGGGGTGAAGTTTGCACTGAACCTGTATGCCAAGATGTTGGCTATATCGGTCGGTTCAGTGTATTTCTCAGCACCAACACCAACTCTGAGAAAATCTGAGAATTGCCACTTAGATTCTTGACATAGCTAAAGAATGCCTTGTGGTTATCTTTGGAGTCCATGGCGATTTTTCTTTTGAAGCTAGCCTTGGATGATTTTACAAGAGAATAAAGTTTCTTGCTGATAGTGATCAGGGATGTCTTCCCCATTTAAGTGCATTTATTGTTATCACAAGAAGTTTAAGGCTACTGAGTCTTACATACTCTTGCACCATTATGCCGTGTCAGTTCCCCACCATAGATTGTTGTAAGTTGTGTAACCCCCTTTCGAGGAGGGTTGTCTTGTGCCAGTCATGCCTAGGTTGAATTTATGAATACTTATTGAATTATCCAGGTCCCATTTGAAAGAAGGTGGTGTGTTAAACTGATTTATATGAAGAGCGAGTCTATTCCAGAGGTTTTGAAAATTCTGAGTAACTAATTTGTCTCTCCACCTTGTGTTACTGCTCTGTTAAAGCTGGTTTAGATCTGATGATCTGATATTTTTGGGATTGTTTGATTTGTGAAGGTACAAAAGGTCTTTGACTGCTGGGTCGCCTGACTGTGTGGAAGGCAAGGTATTGATTTCCTCTGAAGAGTCTGTAAGACACTCAAGGCCAGGGAGTCAGTGCTTTTAGTCTTTCTGGTAGCTTAAAGATTTTAAATGTAGAATTCTCTTTGTTGGAAACCTCTAGGGTGTTTACAGCTCCAGTTATACAAATCTGGTGAGGTACCGTCGGTACATCCTAACCTCCTCTGATATTGCAAAAACTTTTGGGTTATGCAAAGGTTTTCTATGCAGAAGTCTATGAACTTATTTCTAATGATCATCTTACTGCAGGAGTTCTGTCTTTTGTTGTAAAGCATCTGGTACTACACTTGAGCTCTCAAAACCAGTTTTACATTAAGAAACATCGAATAGCGACTATTGCAGTTTAACTCCACTAAAAGTGAAATCAACTTGGAGTCGGACTCTGTCTCTGTTCTTAGTGGTTTTATTTTACAACTTTTTTGTTGAGTTTACAAGACCCAGCCTGGCATTTCTTGCTTGTTCATAGTTGATTTCTACATTCTATTAAAAATATCTTAACATGTAAAAACTTTTCATCATTCTATAGATGAGTACTTCTGAAGATGTTGATAATACTCCTTCAAAGAAAATAAAAAGGCTTGTGAAATTCAACACTGATTGGATGAAAAATATTCCTGGTTACGAGAAGGACGAGAAGGATATGCTATATGCTCGATGTGCAATAATACGTCATTTTCAATTGGACATGGTGGTGAAAATGACATCAAACGACATATGAAGTCTACTGCGCACACCAACAATATTTCATCAGCTTCGACGTCCACCAAAATAACAACATTTTTCATGACAAAAAATTCAAAGGAAGAAGATGATATTATTGCTGCAGAAACAGCTTTTGTTTTCACACTGTGAAGCATTCACACAGTTACATTTCCAGTGACTGTGCAGGATTGCTCTTTTCTTGTTTGTTCCCAGATTCAACAATATCAAAAATATTGTTGTGGTAGAACTAAAGCAACAAAATTATTACACGTGTGCTTGCACCTGAATCAAAAAGAATTATTTTGAAAGAATTGCAAGATGACCAGCCATTTTCTGTGAGTACCGACGTCAAATAAAGGCAATATAAAAATCTTCACATTAATTGTACAGTATTTTAGCAAAGAACAGGGCATTCAAATAAAATTATTAAACTTCTACTCACTCAAATTTGAGACATCAGTTGGTATAGCAGATTCAATAACAATGGCTTTACAAGATAATAATTTAAAAATACAAAAATGTAACAGCTTTATACACTGACAGAGCTAATGTCAATTTTGGTAAAAACAAAAGTGTCTTTATGGAATTAAAAGATCTTAATTCAAATGTAATTGTCACATACTACACAATACTGGTAAAAAAGCTGCACAAACTTTAACTTTTGATATAGAGTCCATCGTTATAAAAATTTATAATGAATTTAGTTCGTCAACAAAAAGAGTCGTACAACTGAAAGAATTATTCGAATGGCTAGAAGTAGAGTGGTCTGAAATGTTATGCCATGTGCCAACTCGATGGCTCACTTTGATGCCCGCAATTGAGCGGTTAATAACAAATTTTGAGCCAATACGATTGTACTTTCTGAGTCAAAAATCCAAATCTGAAATTCTTGAATTGTTTTTCAGTGATGAATTGGCATTAGCATACCTGGGGTTTGTTGCAAATGCATGCAGTATTATTCAGAATGCGTTAACAAAACTTCAAAGCAATGATGTTTTAATAATTGATGTTTTTGAAATAATGAACGGCGTATTGCAGTCACTCAGTCAAAAAAAAAATGATGCCTTTTATGGAAGCATTGCTAGAACAATGTTACTAAAATGCAGTGATGACATCAAAAAATCCCGTTTCAAAAATGACGCACAGACATTTTTTGACACAGCGATAAAATACCTACAGAAATGGTTTGACTTTGAAAGTAACAAATTTCAATGCATTAATGTCTTATCCTTAAAACCAAATGTAAAAATCGAATTCCCGTCAATTGAAGAATTAACAAAATTGTTTAATATTACTTGCAATACTGACCTTCTATATGAAGATGTCTGTTTATTAAACAAGTTTGTACTGAGTATGACTGAAGCAAATGAGAAAAAAACAATAGATGAGAAATGGATAATATTTTTTAAAGATCATCCTGCTTGCAGTAATTTGTACAAAATTGTGGCCCACATACTCTCAATTCCACATTCCAATGCAATTTGTGAGAGAATATTTAGTCTAATGAGTGCAGCCTGGAGAAAGCAGAGAAACAGATTGTTGTTAGAGACTGTGGAAGCTGAATTAATGGTCAAACAAAATTTTAATTACACTTGTAAAGACTTTAGAAAATTTTTATCGACTAAAGATGGTGAATATATTTTGAAACAAGCTAAAAGCTGTGAAAAGTACTTGTAATAAAGCTGTTATTATATAACTTTGTGAATTTAAATCAAAATATTCATTCAAAGGTGGACTACGCCACGGTATTGCTGTTATTGCTGTCATTATTATTGTGTGAGTATTCTGTGTATGTAGTTAATTAGGTATGTGGTTTGATTATACATGTTTATAATTAGAATGCAACTACAATGTTTACAATGTATCTAATGAATATGTGACTGTTTGCAATGCATAATAACTGTGATTCCTGCAAATGTTCAAAGTGTACTATTGTTATTATTATTGTTACTGTGTGACTATTATGTATATGTAGTTAATTCCATGTATGTGGTTTGATTATACATGTTTCTAATTAGAATTTAACTAAAATGTTTCGAAGGTATCTAATATGTGACTGTTTGTAATGTTACAATCCAAAAACAGCAGATGATAAACTCCCCAACACTCGAGTCCTTGGATACCGACAAAACAAAGTTTTTATTTACATAAAAATGAATAACACTGGAGCTCTTACACAGGGTTAAGCGCTTTCATCTGTCATGTGTGAAAAATGTTCTTTATTGTCGACTGGAATTGCTGAATGGTTGAAAATTGTATTCCAATTCTACATATTCAACACCAAGATTACTGTTTGTAATGTTGTAATGCATAATAACTGTATGTATGTGCTTATTTGCATATTTGGCTTGAGTAATATATGTCATTAAAAACAGCGACTACATGCAGTATGCAGTCCTTATCAATTATTTATGTATGAAAGCCCTTTTTTTTTTTTTTTTTTTTTTTGGTCTTCAGTTGGCGAAGACCTTTTTTTTTTTTTTTTTTTTGGTCTTCACTTCGTGAGAGACCTTCTATTTTTTTTTTGTCCCTACCTGGGTTGCTGGAAATCTGGCAACCCTGGGAGTGGGCCACTTTTTCCCTTTTGTCAGGCTCCAAATTGTTACTGAAAAAAATCATGTTTATTGCAGTCCTTTGCAAAAACTGTTTACAATTAAAAAATGAGTGCACTCAACAAAACAAATAAAATGTTTCCAACTGTCTAATCAATAAAAATGATCTGTTGCTATGGATATGAACTTATCCACTACCTCTTTTACCAGCTTAGTGGATATAGGCATCCTGAGGTAATGTAGAAACTGCTTCATATTAAATATTGTATAAAAAATACCTAACTAAAAAGCCACACTAAAACCTTCAACAATGACCACATCTCCTCAGATGAGCTAAAACCCTGCAGAGCAAAGCAAAAGTACATGGCAAATCTCCTAGAAAACCAGACTGCCGAGCAATCAGTGAAAAAAAAACAACCAGTTAGTAATGTAAACGACACTTCTCCATTAACACAAACACACACACACACTGAAATTACTGCACCCAGAGTGTAGGAAAACTAGCAACCTTTAAAAATTAAACCTATAATACAAAACTTGACACTCTATAAACCAAACACAAGAGATGCCATCAATACAGTTTAAATCAGAATCTGCCAAACATAAAAATGTTCATTTACCTGTAACGTCCAAGTGTGTAGTCTAGACAGGTCCCATTAACTCTTCGAGCAGCCATCTCTTACAAAGCTGACTGTTTCTCCAGATGACTTCCACAGACTCTACAGAATAGCTTAAACAGCATAATATAGATATTATCTGTATAATTTTCCCCAAAATTCAAGTAATCTATAACAAACTGTGACAGTCATTTATAATCCCACTGTCACCAACCACAAAAAGTAAAATTGTTAAAAATAGTAATCTAATTAAAAAAGCTAGCACTAACCATTTGGCCAACCTTCCCTTTTGACTGTGAGTTCCACAACTGAGTGGAATTCTGTAGAAAGTGACACACATATTATTATAAAACAGCATACCCACCCCCAAACAGTTGACATTCCTTCTCTCTCTACATGATGCACCTAGACGATATCTGACTACTTTGCAATGAATGCATGAATAGATTACACTGGTTAACACATTCAGATAAATAAATACATTGAAATCATAAGACAATTTAAACAGCTCAGTATTTAAACCTCTCATTCAATGAAATTAAAGTCAATACCAAGCCAGTAGCCAATGCACTTAGCACCTAATCACATTGGATATGACCATTTTCACCTCTGCTGGCACCCATTGTTTAATCCAGTATGTCCAAGATCAAAAACACTTGGCAAAAAGCCAAGGATAACTGCAGCAATTTTAGACTAGTTAGCATGCAAACCAACTGACTCCGGCTTCTCTTACCACAATCTGAGAATTATATAACTATATTTTACATATTTAGTCAACGCTGTAGTTAATGTACAAATTGTAAGAAGCTGAATTTTTAGTGGAGATTGATATCTGCAGATAATGATGAATAAGCTACATATACAGTTGTAAGTACCCTATTTACAGGCTTGTAACACATGTGGAACAGATGTGAAAAAATAATTTCAGTGAAAATCTGGAGAAAGTACAGCTGTGTAAAATCTTACTGTAACGGTAGATGTCCTTGGCTTCACCGCTGCAGTACTCCTTACTAATGGGAATCCCTGCCATGAAGCCCTCCATCCAGCCAATTTGCAAAAGATTTCCATTTCTTTAAGGTACGCTGGACATCACCTATCACCTGCTTACTCCTTGAGTAAGGTAGGGCATAGAGGTGACGTTCAGGCATACCATCCTCAGAAGATATTGCCCCAGTAGGAACAGCAGTCCAAGGAAAACCAAGGAGAATCTGCACAGCCAGGAAGGGAAAAAGACCAGGGGGATGGAGGGAGTGAATACTGCAGCGGTGAAGGCAAGGACATCTACCATTATCGTAAGGTTTTACACAACTGTACTCTGTCCTTACATGCACTGCTGCAGTATTCCTTACAAATGGGAGAGTGCAAAAGCTTAAAAAGAAACCTGGGAGGAGGAAGCAGCAGAGCCCTCCAAGAAACCCTGAAGAATGGCAGCAGCAAAACCAGCTCTGGCTCTGGAGATACCATCCACCTGGGAATGTTTGGTAAAGGTATGCACAGAAGTCCCAGTAGCAGCTTCAAGAATAGAATTAGTATCTTAAGCCTTGGAAAAAAGCACCAGAAGAAGCCACAGCTCTAGTAGAATGAGCCTTAATCGAAGAAGGAAGGCTCTCGCCATGAAAAATGGCCTGCATCTGTCACCCCTGGGCCTCTGAATACTGGCCAAGGCTCTTGCCACCCCTATAGTGCCTTTTTAGGAGATGCTCCAAAGACCAAATTACTACCATAACAGCTACAAACTAATGCAATCTAAGGGTCATGCTGCTCAATGCTAGAAGTCTAAATCTCAAAATGCACTTGCTCGAAGCACTCATTAAAATGGAGAACATCGACATTTGTGCTGTAACAGAAACCTGGTTCAAGGCAGCAGAAAACACCCCTGCACTACCAGGCTATAAATCATTCCACACCTTTCAGCCCCAAAACTTGGACCGAAGCTCCAAAGGCAGTGGTGTTTCCATATTCATAAAGGATACACACACCTCCAGAGTGGTAGCCCAACATAAAGCATCAGAGATACTTCAGGTGCAGCTAACATTAGGTAAGACAGTGATTCAGGTCATAGCCTACTATAGGTCCCCAACCATGTCCCAAGACTCACACTCCATGTTCCTAAGCACCCTGGAGAATATCAGGGCCCAACCTAACAGTCTCATACTGGGCAACTTTAACTACCCCTCCATTAATTGGGAAAACTACTCATGTACCAATTCACTTGCCCAACGTTTCCTGGAATTCATTAATTTCAATGCCCTGGACCAGCTCATTCTTACCCCCACTAGAGGCAGCAACATCCTTGACCTGGTCATTACTAACATGGGTGACCATTTCTCTATAGCAATAGTCAACTCCTCCCTGGTCAGATCCGACCACAGACTAATCACCTTGGAAATCCACATCCCTCCCAACCCACCCCACAAAGGTAACCACCATGAAAAACTTCTCCAAAGCTAAGTTTGGGCTCCTAAAAACAGAGGTGGCTATCTTCACGGCACCCATGCAGTTGGAGAACAGCTGCATGACTGCTGAATTATACCCTAATGCCCTGTACAAACATGTACACAAATGCATGGATCTCTCCATAACCAATAGAACCAAGATGCTCTCCTCCAAAAAAAGGAAGCCAATCTGGTGGTCCCCTGCCATAAACAAACTCTACAACAGAAGGAGGAAACTGATGCAGAATAAGGTGAAGTCCCAAGACTGGAAAAACTCCCTTATCAGCCTCAACAAAAAGTTGAAATCCCTCATCAAATCCTCTAAAGCTAGTTATGAAAACAGAATTGCAGTAGATAGTAAAGACAACCACAAGGCCTTCTATAGTTATGCAAAGAATCTCCACAACAACATCCAGATTTGCTTGGAGCTATTGCACAATGGCACCTCCTATACCGAGCCAACAAATATTGCCAATATAAAGGCCGAAAGATTCAGTGCCAACTTTACCCCTCTCTCTCCCACCAAAGGACCAATCACAATATCAGTAAACTGGCAGGCACCCAGTGTTACTGCTGCTCAGGTTAAGACAGGTTAAAACAGAGGAAGTTGTTTGTTCAAAGTAGATGTAAAGAGATCTACTTGAGGAGTACCCCACAGGTGAACAATGTCCAGAAACACATCCCTGTGAACCATCCATTCATGGCATTGAGTGAAGGACCTGCTCAGATTGTCTGCCACAATGTTTCAATCTGAAGTAATTTAAACTGCCTGAAGAGACACGTGATATTGGATAGCCAGATCCCGTACCAGAAGTGCCAGCCAGCAAAGACAGTAGGATCTCATACCTCCCTGTTTGTTGATGTACCACGACTGTGGTATTGTTGGTGAATAGCTTGAGAGGCCATGTAGAAAAGAGAGGATGAAAGGCCTGAAGAGCCAGCAGAAGAGCCCTCATCTCCCTGATGTTGATGTGCTTCTTCTGCTGATGAGGCGACCACACTCTCTGAACCTTCAGGGACCCAAACGTTGCTCCCCATCCCACATCTGAAGCATCTGTGGACAGATTCTGAGAGGCAAGCAGAGGCTGAAATGGGAGCCCTGGATTCAGAGACAACTGCTGAATCCACCACAGAAGCTCGACCTTGAGACACGGGAGAAGAGGAACAGGAAAGTCTAGAGGATGCGCATGCTGAAGCCACACTGACTTCAGAAACCACTGGATCTTCCTCATGTGGAGCCTGGCCAGAGGAAGCATCAGAATGGTGGAAGCCATGAACCCCAGAGCTCTTAAACTCCCTGGCTGAAATGGAGGCCAGGGGAAGAAGAGTTTGAAAGAAAGAAATAAGAGTTAATGCCTTTGGAGGAGGCAGGGATGCCAGCATTGGCACCGTTTGAAACCTGCAACCAGAAAGATCTTGAGAAGGAGTCAGGGAAGACTTGTTGAAGTTTATTGTGAACCTCAGGCTCTGAAGAAGAGAAATGGTAAAATGCAGATTTTGCAAAAGGACCTCTGGAGAAGATGCTTGAATCAGCAGGTCATCCAAATAAGGAAATATTTTGATCCCTTGAATCCTGCAAAAGGCAATCACAGGAATGACACATTTGGTGAACACCCTTGGGGCAGTAGAAAGGCCAAAGGGCAAAGCACAGAACTGAAAATGCCAGGAAGCAATAGAGAAATGCAAAAATCTTCTGAAAAGAGGATTGATAGGAATACGGAGATAAACATCCTTGAGGTCCAGAGACACCAGAAAGGCCTGAGGGAACAATAGAGGAAAAAGGGACTGAAGAGACAACATACAAAAGGAAGGCACTGTCAGAAAGGTGTTCAGATGGGAGAGGTCTAGATCAGGTCCCCAAGTACCCTCTTTTCTGGGCACTAGAAACATTCTGGGATAAAACCCTTTCCTCCTTTGGGACACAGGCAGTTCTTGAATAATACCCTGAGACAAGAAGTCCCAAAGAAACTCTGGGAAAAAAGAAAGCTTTTCCTGAGGAGGTTGAGGAATGCCCATTAAAGGAGGATTGGAAATCCAAACCATGACATACCCTTGATGAATGATTGACAAAACCCAAGACTCCTGGGTGATCCAAAGCCAAACAGGAAGAGACAGAGAAATGTGGCTGGGAATGGGTGGATAGTCAGACAGTACCTAGTTTGTCAGGAAAGGAAGGCTTAAGAATACATTCAACCAGCAGCCGCTTCACCAAACAAAACAGTATTATCCAGAGGAGCATCCAGCAACTAAGCCTTAATATTCTCAGACAAAGGTTGAAGCTGAAGCCAGGAATATCTCCTCAGAACTGAGCCAGAAGCAGCAGCCCTTGAAGAGGATTATGCAGCATCATAACTACACTTGATAGAATGACAAACTACCTGAGAGGAAGTCCCAAGCAAGGAAAGAGCAGAAGATTTACCCTCAGAGTCTGGAAGATTAGAAAGAACCTGACAAACCTGAGAAACTAGAGCCAAGACATACCTAGAAACATGGGTCATATAATTAATAGCCCTAAAAGTCAGGGTAGAGGAAGTATAAACCTTCTTACCCAGCCTATCCATGGTCCTACTGTCCTTGTCAGAAGGCAGTAACTTGGATGAAGGAAGCAATTAAGATGGCTTATCAGAGGCTATAGACACCACAGAGGGGTCAGCAGCAGGACATTTAAACAAAAAAGGAACAATCCTTAGGCACCCTGTATATCCATCAGACTTCTTGGGTGCAGGAGGCAGAGAATCTGGCGCTTTAGAGGCAGTGGAAAAAAACATCCAATAAAGCTGGCAAGACAGGAGGAATGGCCGCAGGTTTAGGAGATTCCATTTGCAGTAACTCATAGTATCTCTTATGGATATCCGAAACCTGGGCAAAACCCCACTTAAAGTCCATCATCCTAGAGATCGTGTTAGGGTTACCACCTGTCTTACTTTATGAGGGACAGTCCCTCTTTGGGCAGTTGTGTCCTGCAAAAAAATTGTAAAAATGGCAAATGTCCTGAGATTTTAGGGCCAAATTATTTCTTATATTTTATGTAATAGTTGCATAAAACAGTTATTCTTATCTGAAACACCTAAATGTTATAAGAAACAGAATAAGCAACTAAAATGCTACAAGAATAAGCTTTTATTTAGGTAAAAAAGTGAAGTTCTGTCCTTTGTACTGACCGTGGGTATGTTTTGGCCTGCCAAATCAGACATTTGTACCAAAAATGCCCCACTTTGGGCATGTGAAAAGGTGGCAACCCTAGATCTTGTCCCCAAAGGAAATTTCCTCAGAGGGATTATCACAAGTATGAGAATCTCCTCCTCAAACCTGTAGTCTAAAGGAGAAGGAATCTGGGTAGAATAAGCAAGGGAGTCATCATCAGAATCCACCTCAGAAGAATAGAATTCTCTGGGCCTTTTAGGGAAAGAAGCAGACCAAAGAGGAGCAGGAACTGAAACCCCTTGAGGAGTCCGCAACTACAGTAAAGAATTAAATAACCCCTGAGTAAAGGCCTGACACTCAGTTTGCGGATCCCTAGGAGCAGAAGAGACATGGTTGATTTTCTGTTTCTTCTTCAAAGGGACAGCCATCCTAGAAACTTGAGAAGGCCCAGACTCAAGACGGCATTCCTCAACTGCAGTAGGAACCTCTTCCTGAAAGAGAAACCGCAGAACCCCATTAGACCCCTCTGAAACAGTCAACTGTTGTTCCCTCTGAATGCCCAAAATGGACCCCTGCAAAGACTCGTTGGACGTGCTGCCTGCCAAATCCTCACCAGCCTCCAACCCAGACGTGGTAGAAGAATCTGACAAAACAACTGGGTGAGCATCCAGGTGCATAATAACCTCAGGAGAAGCACCCAGCAGAGGCTGAACAGCAGAAGATTCCAGCCTTACCTTATGCACCTTCTTCTTCCCAGATGACTGACCCTCGAAGCACCAAGTACCCGCAGCAAGAAGCTTAAGTCCCTGGTTCTCAAGGTACAAGGAAAGGGAAGAAAGCCTACTATGAAGAGTTTTGGGGACAAATGCCTGAAAAATTTAACAAGACATATGGTTGTGAGCAGAACCAAGGCAAAAAAGACACTTATTGTGATGGTCTTTATGGGGAATCAGTCTCCCATACTGGCATTTACCCTTCTGGAATGACATTCACTCCAAACAGCACTAAACAAAACAGAAAAAGTAACCAAAAACTCAACTGGGTATTTATCTGCAAATATGAGGACTCCAGCAAACAGGGGCAAGCACAGAAAAGCCAATAAACAGAAAAAACAGTAAAAAAACGGTTGCATGCAACAGACTGGTGGTTAAGGAGTAAGCAGGTGATGTTCAGTGTACATTAAAGCAATGGAAACCTTTTGTAAACTGGCTGGACGGAGTGCTTCATGGCGGGGAATCACATTAGTAAGGAATACTGCAGTGGTGAATGTAAAGACATCCACAAATATCAGCTGCCCAAGAGGAGACCTGAGAAACAGAGGTTGGCATGAGAGGAAACACATTCATTTTACTGATGTACTTTCCCTGCAAGAACAAAAACCTCTAAATGTATGAGTTGGGTAAGCTTACAGAAAATGGTATCTCAAGATGGCCTGAAACACAAAAGCAAAAAGTACATTAAAGTATTTTGACTGATATACTTTTTTATGTTGTAGTCATGTAAATATGTTATGGTCTTGAAATGCACTCACAGTGTACATACTGTCTGTAAAAATACCATGCATATACCTTTTGTCCAAGTCTTCTTGGGCTACTGTGAAAGATCTCAGTCTTCAGTGTAGACAAGACGGCACATACTCCTTCTCCACTCCCACATATTGCAAGTTCATGCAGGTCACCCAAGAGTCACCAGGAAAGCAAGCCTAAGCATGTTATGCCCACTAACTCTGCTTCCATACAAGGATGTGACTTAGTCATATGTCATGGGTTCATAGGAGTTACATTTCCCCTTTGCCAGTGCCCATCCTTAAGCCTTTCATCCCTTTTCAAGAAGGGCGAGGGCATTCGTACCAAGGGTGAATTTATGAATACCCACCCAGTGAAAGGGCCAGCCAATTCATACCAGGGGTGAATTTATGAATACCCACCCAGTTATCCTTTGTAAAGGCAGACAGTGTGTCACGCTGTTTAATTTAGAGAGTTAGTTTGTTCTAGAGATGTGGGTAAGCACTGTGTTATAAATATGTACCTCCACCATGTGCATTTATTTATTGGAGTGAATTTACATCTATGGTCCTAGTATTAGCTGGGTTATTTGATTTATGAATGTATAAGAGTTTCTGGATTACTGGATCCATTGTAACCAGCAAAGCCTCCTTGCTCCACAGTAGTAACAAATGATAACCCTGCCCCTAACTCTAACCTGTATTTAAAGTATTTAAAAAAAAAAAAAAAAAAAGCTGTTCCTGTAACACTACCGCTACAGAAGACAGTTAGGACTCTCATCACACACATACCTGTGGGCACACACACACAGGCACACACACACACACACACACACACACACACACACACACACACACACACACACACACACACACACACACACACACAAAAAAATCTGTCCCCTAACCTAACCCTAAACACTCGCAATCACACACACTATTAATCTATCGTCTTGCAAGATATATATTGGCAGTTCATTTCTAATGATATAATCTTCTTTAAGTGTTTAGGTGAAGCACCTAACATAGTCTATAAAAAAGGTATTTGTTTCAAAAACATATATAATTTTACAGGGCATTCTAAAAATAAAACGACTACGGCGGTGCATGACTAAATGAGGGACATGCTTACAATGCCCTTTCATTTTTGTGTGCAGTAGCTTTTCCATCAGTAATAAATCCATTTCTTCTTCTTCTTTTGGCTTTTTCCTAGTTAGGGGTCGCCACAGCGGATCACCTGTCCACTCATCATTGGCAGTGGAGTTTTACGGTGTTGAGTTGCCAGCCCGGTGCCCAACCTTCCACAGAAGGAATACACATGCACACACTCACACCTAGGGCCAATTTAGAGTGTCCAATCCACCTACAGCATGTCTTTGGGATGTGGGAGGAAACCGGAGCACCAGGAGGAACCCCACATGACCACAGGGAGAACATGCAGACTCCACAAAGAAGGCACCCCAGCTGAGGATCGAACCGGAGAACCTCTTGCTGTGAGGTGGAAATGCTAACCACTGCACCACTGCGGCTGCCCCATCCCTGGAAATTTAATTGCCATACAAAGGGGATTATTTATGCTGCAGTATGTCACCAGTGCAATAGTTTCTATACTGGTAATCAGTACATAAGCTTAGGGATAGCATCTACGAACATCACTATGAGATTATAAAGGCTAAATCTACAAATGCACTTTACAAGCATATTCACCAATTTCCAGACCATCATTTCCTGTTTGCCATCATTGAGAAAGTAGAGGTCAGCCCTAGAGTTGGGCCATGGAAACTATTAATTGAAGAGAGAGAGCTTTGGTGGCAGATATTTTTGAATGCTTCAGTCTACCCAGGGCTTAATGATAGTATGTCTATACAGTGCTTATTCAAGAGGAAGGCATATGAAAAATAATATGCTTACATTTATTATCATCTGTTTTATTTTTTAGGGTGAATGCATTAGCATTTGTGTATCATTTTTGCTTACGTCCTGCCCTAGGTTAGTGATGAACAACAGTTATTCTCAGTTTTATATCTTAAACACACTATTTTAAATACATGCACTTATCTTGACTACTGTTGCTTTAAATATACACTTGCTTTGCTTAGATTGGTGTCATATGACAAGGAAGCTATTAATTGCAAATTTTGAATTGTTCTGGTTTTATCTGAAGAAGTCTGTATGCTTTGAGACAAAAGTGCTTATTATTTGTTTTAATAAACAGTTCATCGTACTTTTTTAGTTTGTTGTTTTCCTGCTGTGGGAACTGTGTTAGTTGTAGCAGTCTTTTGTAGGTCTCTGGTGTCTAGGTAGGTTTTTTGAGAGAACTTCCACATATGTTGATTTATGTGTTGGATGCGTACTATGTGTATAAGTAGTGGTACTATTTGCATGTGTAGTAGTGGGTGGATTGACAACCTCTTCTGTGTTACTGTTTTGAGTGTGAGAGAAATGGATTCAAGATTCTTGGTGTAGATACATCTCTTACACTCTGTACTAGAGTCAGTTATTAGTAGACGGTTGTTGGTGTACATGAGGCAAGTGCTGCGCTGCCTCAAGAGACCCAAGTCAACAAGGCTAGCAGGAGAAACAAGGGTGGTTCAACTGTCCTTAATGCTAGGTTGAAGACTGTTGTCATGGGGGGAGGCTTTCAGGATCGATTAAGGAGGAGTTGAGTGGATGGATATTTCTGTATGGGTTTTTAGTTTAATAGGTTTCAGCTCACTAACCGCATTTCTTTGACTGGGAAAGTACTAAGGATGAGGGCTACACTAATGTCCTACAACTGTAACTAAGGGAAAAACTGCTGAATTAATCTGTCTGTCTATGGAGCACAATTGGACAGCAGTACGTGATGTTGCGTGATGTGCAAACAAGCAGAAACCTGCTCAAATACAGGGCTTAAATACCAGAAGCTAAAAACTTGAAAAAAAAAAATTAAAATGGTTAGAAAGAACCAATGATGATGCTTATTTCAAGCCCTAGACCAACCACCCTTCATCAGACAGGATCCAATTAGCACAATCCTCTCACTAGAGTGCAGAAAGGGCCCTTCCAATCCAAGATGGCCTGGAAAACATGCTCAGAACAAACAGCCACTACAAACAGATCCAGATGCAGCAAACCTGTATCTGGACTATGCTGCAGCTACTAGCTACCCTGATTTTGGTGGGAACCACTAGAGAATGTTTAACACAGCATAAAAACAGCAGTAAGACACTAAAGAAAATGTTTAAAACATTAGAAAATCAGCAAGGAGACTCTAACGAATGTTTTAAATAGCTAACTTTATTATAACACTGCTAGGCAAGAAAACCAGAACAAGCAGAACGGATCGCTTTACAACAGTGAAAAACACTGAAAAGCAAATACTTAACAAACAGTGAAAATAGCAAACAGAGTTTTTGGTTGATAGAAAACTGAACATTTAAGAAAAGATTAAGTCAATCAGCTTGATTTATTAGTACCCATAATGGTTTTATTAAATAAAATTATTAATTCATTGTTTATTATTTAACTAGAATTTTCATGTGATTGGACCATTCAAATTTTAGATTTGTATAAAATGGGTAGCAAATATGTGTATTTTATTGCCTGATGATGTCTTTGGACAAAAGAGACTATTAAACTTTTATTATGCTAAAGAAGCCTTTTACTTGTGTCCTCTTAATGCTTTCAGTGGTTTTTGGTTATTTGGTTGTGAGTACACAGGTCCGTGGGAAATCGTTCAGTTTTCGTATCTGTCATTTCAGTGGCATGCATTACATTAGCTTGTATGGAATCCCAATGGTCTGTCATACACTATAAGCTATCCTACATCATATATCAATGGAGATTTTAATCAGTATATGGAATAAATGCAGCACTGTATTACCAATCAGCACCTGAAGCTGCTGAAACTAAACTGTTGAACTGCACTCAATCAGTCATGAGGGATTTGGGCACCCAGGTTGATAGCAGCCTGACTTTTGACCACCATGTTGCTTCCGTGGCACGGAAAGCATTCTACATGGCCCACCTCATAAGTAAGGGTATCTTATCCAGGGACAAGGAGGTCATAACATCCCTGTATTATTCCCTTATAAGGCCCATTATTGAGTACAACGCGCCTCTCGGCATGCATCTTGCAAAGCACATACAGCAGCTGGAGAGACCACAAAGGTTCCTCACCAGGAGAATCCAGGGCCTCAAACATCTACCATACACAGATAGGCTAAAAGCCCTATCCCTCTACACAGTTTCATACAGACTCCTCAGAGGTGACCTCTGTCTAGCATACAAGGCGATCATGGACCCCGCCTTGATGGGACTGCTGCATATCCTCAAGTCAAGCTTCACGCAAGTAACCCGCATGTGTGGTCTCAACCTGGTCTGTGACATCAGCAAGACTTGTTGGTGGGACAGATTTGTGTCCCAGATACTCCCTCATCTATGGAACAGACTCTCTCTCCACATCAAGCAGAGTACCTCTTTACCTCTTTTTAAGCACAACCTGGATAACTGGATGGGAAACAGAAACTATACTCTTGAGATTCCCCCCATGTCCTTTCTGGACAGGGGCAATGGGTGCTGATTTGTCTAAACATGGGCTAAACTCTTGGCTAGGCTTATAAGGGCCTCAGGGGCTATAGCCCAGTAACTCCTATGACCCTATGAATTAACAGGTACTTTTGGCAGACAAAGCTTTGCAGTTTATACTAAATGTATGACTTGCATAAGTAGTAAAATATGAAAAAAAACATATAGCCAGACTGATAATTTTTTCTGCACTCATTTCCCCCAGTGTATGTTAATCAGCCCTTTTACAAGCAATTGGCCCATTCATTCCTAATTACAACCACAAGAGTTGAATAAGAGGTCACCATTCAGATATCCATCAGGTGTGAGGGTGTTTATTTCATGCTCTATCTTTCCTTGGAAAGCTAGGCTTAGGCAGGAGAAGGGAGTCCTGTAATGGGCTGACTGTGGTGGACATCAATAACTTCTGAAGGGATGTGTCTAGCAAGCAGCCTCGTCCTCAGCCTTAACCAAGGGAAGTCTCTCTGGTCTCTAGCAGGGAAAATGTACTTCCCTATGTGCTTCTTGGGAGACACAACCAGGCCACGCCCCCTTCCTAGCTCCAGTAGTGCTGGGGCTGGTAATCAAACTTCCATAGATTGGGATAAACTCAGAACTCCATCCTTCTGTGCCATAGACTCAGACAGCTACCAATATTTAACAGCAATAAAGGCCAAAGCTAATGTATTGGACCTGTATCTCATACACAGACAGCAATAACGGCAACTGTAACTGATAAATCAATATTGTTATACAGCTGAACCAGTTATGGAAAAACTCTAAATGTGAAGTTGTTCTATCACGCCATTCATTCTTTACTGATGGGTTCGGAGCCGATCCCTCGGCTCTGAGTCGGCACCTACAGCAAAGCTCGAGGATTTCAAGTAGCTCGAGGCCAAGTCCCTGTCCCATGATGCACCTTGAGTTACCTCAGATCTAGTTTGTCACTGCAACTGATCGGAGGTTCCTGATAGCTCGGGCCAGTAAAACTTTAAATATTTTTCTATTTCAAAAATTATTGTTAGTTTTTCACTATAATAGTTAGATATTTAGGTTAGATCAGCTCTTAAAGCCTTATCTGCAGAGTTCCCTTCCCTGTGTGCTGTTTTCTTAGCTATATATTTGGCCTCATTTTTCTTTATAGGCCTATTTAAATCCTCTGACAAAAAAATTGTTTATTCAGTCACCTTTTGTCACATATATTGTTAGAATAGTATTGTGTGATTACTTAGAGTTAACTTACTTGTTAACATTCTCTGTGTGTGTGCTTGTTAGCTTTAACTTTAGGGTTGTGTGCATATATTTAGCCTGTTTGTTTTTTTTATTACAAGGCTTATTAGTACTTGTAGTTATCCTTAGTTTAAAAAGCTTGTGTGTGTGTGTCTGTGTGCTTATAGTTAGCCTGTTCTTTATTAGAAGGCTAATTAATATTGCTGTTGTTGTGTGTCCATTTCTGTCATAGCTGATGACAAGGACAAACACCCTGTCAGGGTTTAAAAAATGCCTTAAATGTGGTCAGAAGATGTCTGTTACTGACTGCCATGTGAATTGTGTCTACTGCTTGGGTGCCTTGCACTTAGAAAAAACATGTTCTATATGCCATTCTTTTTTCTCTAGAGTCCTCCAAGAGAGAAAAAGAAAGCTTATTGACGTTTTTTCCAGGAGGCTTTGAGTGACCAGGATGGATCTAGTAAGTCCTCAAAGTCCTCCAAGACTTTTGTGGATTCAAAAAAAAAATCAAAAGAGTCTATGACATCAGCTCCACAGGTCTCGGAGTTGACTGACTTTTCTTTTCGGAGTCGGTCCCCGGTTGGAACCGGTATCCAAAATTCCTAAATCATCACTACTCCATTCGGTAACATCAGTCCGATCACCTCAGTCTTCTGTTAGCCTATCTGACTTGGATGTGGATCGGGTGGTGCAGAAGCTTCTACAGGCACCAGCCTTTGCCAAATTGTTATCGGCTCTAACCCAGGTGGCTTCGGAGCCAAAGACTCATATACCAGCTATATCTCTTCCTCCTCCAAGCCATACCAGTCCTTCAGAGCCAGAGGAGTTGGACTTGCTGATTGTGCAGCCTTCAGAGCCAACACTTGCTCCAGTGTCTTTGGCACCATTCACTCTGATGTCCTCTGCGCTGACCGAGGACTCTAGGAGCCATCACTCTCTGGTGTCGGGTCCAGGGAGGATAGTCAAACTGACTTGTTAGTTCCGACTTTGCCTCTCGGGGCTTTGGCTCAGATGAGCTCGGCTCCTACCTCGGGCTCAGAGCCCACTGTCCAAGTGTCAGGGGTATAGACGGTTTCCTCAGATCTGTCGGTCCCTTCGCATTGGAGCAGAGGTGCCTTCAAAGCCATGAGGAGAGTTATGTCTCCCAAGACATCCTCAACTTCAGGTTCAGCTTCTTTGTCCCATAAAGCGCCTGTGTCTGCTTCTGCCTCACAGATCCTTGCTAAGCGCAGAGGCCCTGAGCCTCAGGAAGCCCCATTTCATGGCCCATGGTCTTCCGAGACCTCCCCAGAAGCTCCCACTGATGAAGTTCCCAGGAAGACAGTGTGTAAGAGGAAACATTTGGACTCCCCTCAGGAGTCATTAACATCTGACACTAACTTGGATGAATCAGAATGGCCCCCACAGTCCCCCACTGAGGATATCTCATTTGCTGAGATACTGGAAATCCTTAGGCAGAAAGGTGACTGGCAGTCCATCAACCCTACTGAGGATGAGTTGGTCCAACTGAAGGCTTTCAGTTCTCAGCCCTTCACCTCTTGGGTGTCTCCACCCTTCGATGAACTTATGCAGCTGGTCTCACGAAGGGCTTGGGAGTCTCCAGATACCATGGAGCCTGTCCCTAGAAGGCCTTATAAGTTCATATCTGCCCCCTTAGATAAATCCTTCTTAACCAAAGGTGTGCCAGTTGATGCCATGGTGGTGGTGGCAGCCACTAAAAAGGAAATGTCTGAAACTTCCTCGTCTATCCATCCTCCTAACAGACACTCCAGTATCATGGATAGATATGGGAAGCGCATGTTTAGTTCAGCAACTTTTGCACTTTGTTCGCTTAACTATTTATCTCATTTTACGAGACTGCAAAGAAATCTCCTTAAAGAGCTGGGAGATACTCTTCAGGGTACACTAGCAGCAGGAGCTACAGACAAAGTTGCTGCCCAGCTTGCTACCCTCAGTTCCACAGTAAACTTGTCCATGCACCTCATTTCATATGCAGCTGATGGAATGAGTAGGGCAGCGGGTGCAGGAGTTGCTCTTAGGAGACACTCCTGGATGTGCTTGTGTTCCTTCATGGAGCCCTTCATGTCATCCTTCGTGAATACCCCCCTTTGATGACTCGTCCCTTTTCGAGCCCAAAGTTAAGGAAACATTAACCAGGTATGAGCAGCTCAGAAAGACTTTGTCTGCCATCGGGGTCCATTTTTCCACCTCTACCAGACCCTACCCCAAGGGTCAAAGGGGAGGAAAAATGTAGTTCTGAAAAGCCCAAGGAGCCTTTCAGGACACATGTGGTGAATCCCTGTCCAGGGACAGAGGAGGGGGCAATAATGGAAGATGCCACCATCGCAGCAGAGGGGGTTCACAACACCAGGGCGACAGAGATCACTTCTTTGGAAAGCCCTACCAGCGCGCCTGAAAGGAGGCCCAACTGTCCTGCTCTGGAGGCAGTCGGGGGTCGCTTATCTTTGTACCCAGATGCCTGGCTCAAAATAACAAACAATAACTGGGTACAAAGTATCATTTCCAGAGGATACTACATCCCATTCATCACTCCCCCTCCACTGACAATGAAAATCCCGGACGTTCCACCCAGTTACAGGGAACAAGCAACAGTAGAGGTCCAGATGTTGTTAAGAAAAAGAGTCATCCAACCAGTTCCAGCAGAACAGACAGGATCCAGAACTTACTCAAGATTCTTTTTAGTTCCAAAAAAGACAGGGGACTGGAGACCTATATTGGACCTCAGCAGACTAAACAAATCTGTAAAGAAAGAGAAGTTTCAGATGGTCATGCTTCGGTCAATACTTCCCTTCTTAGGGAAAGACAATTGGATGTGCTCGATAGATTTCCAGGATGCATACTACCACATAAAAATGGCCAGGCCATCCAGGGATCATCTGCACTTCCGGCTAGGATCCAGTCATTACCAGTTTTGAGCCCTGCCCTTTGGTCTCACTACAGCCCCCAGAGTGTTCACAAAATGCATGGCAGTGGTCACGGCTCACCTGACACGTTTAGGATTCCAGGTGTTTCCATACCTAGATGACTGGCTCCTTACCGCCACCACCAGGCATCAACTCATTCAGGCCAGGGATTCCACTCTGTCACTCTGCAATCAGCTGGACATTACAATAAACTCAGAAAAATCTGCCTTTTCACCATCGCAGCATATCATCTTTATCAGAGCACAACTAGACACTACCACCACCACGCTAAGACTTTCAGTAGAAAGAGACTTACTTCTCCATCAGAATATTTGCATTCTAATATCAAAAACCAAAGCACCAGCATCAGACATTCTGAAATTGTTAGGTATGATGGCAGCAGCAATTCTATCCATACCACTGGGTCATATGCACATACGGATACTACAATGGCTGTTGTTCACTCAGTGGTCTTACCAAGAGCTCCCCATGTCTCACATGATAATGATCACAAATTCCTGCAAAAAGGATCTTCAGTGGCGGTTGACCTCACTTCATGTTACGATAGGATGGCCATTTGTGCTGCCCCCTCCAGCAGCCATAGTGACCACGGACGGTTCACTGATAGGGTGGGGGGGGCATTTTCAGGGAAAGACAGCCCAAGGCACATGGACCAATCAAGAAACACATCTGCATATCAATGCCCTAGAGATGGGAGCAGTACTTTTGGTGTTGCAGTACTTCCAGGACTCTCTTCCTCTGGGTACGATTGCGATTCAGACGGACAACATTTCAGTTGTCTTGTATTTGAACAAACAAGGAGGAACCAGATCATACCCCCTTTGTTGCGAGGCCCTCAGAGTATGGCAGTGGGCTATTTCCACCCGGCACTTTCTGTTAGCAATGCACATCCCGGGAAATCCAAAGTGATAGACAAGTTGAGCAGAGCAATTTTGTTACCCCACGAGTGGTCCCTCAAGACAGAAATAGCGGACATGATATTCCACAGGTGAGGCCAGCCTTACCTCGACCTTTTTGCCAGTTACATGAACACCAAATGCAGAAGCTACTTTGCCCTGATTCCCCCTCCAGGAGAAACCCCAAGGGAAGCACTCATTCACAATTGGCCCCCGGGTCTCCTCTATGCATTCCCACCAATCCTGTTGATACCAAAGGTATTACAGAAAGCCAAAGCCCTGGGAAGGACCATTATTCTAATAGCTCCCTATTGGCCTCTTCAGATTTGGTTCCCCTTCCTTTGACTTCATCTTTCGGAGGACCACTGGATTCTGGACCCAGTTCCAGACCTTCTGATGCACTCATCGGGGGAACTTCATCCCTCTCTGCAATCCCTGAAGCTGACAGCTTGGTTGCTCCAATTCCCATAATAGCCAGGTTCTATAACCTTTCCAATGAGACAAAGCAAATTCTTTTGTCCTCTCATAAATCCTCTACGAGGAAGCTGTACCTCAGCAAATGGAAAAAATGTTCTATATGGGCCTCTAAAACAATATTTATCCTTACCAAGCCCCTATGGCCTCTATTCTAGAATTCTTAACCATGATATTCAATAAAAGAGCTGCAGTAGCAACAGTCCATGTTCAACTTGCTGCCATTTCTAACTTTCATCTGGGATTTGAAGGATTGAATATTATGTCACACAAATTATCCAAAGCCTTTCTCAAAGACAGTGGTGGCTGGTGACTTCAAATCAAAGGGGGGCTGCAGGAGACAGGTGAATGGGTGGGATCAATGGAAAAGGGTGTGGCCAACTAGAAAGGGGAGGAGCTATGCTCAAAACCACAAAAACTGTAACTTTAATTAAATACGCTGCCCTGGGTGCCAAACCGTCATTATGAGAGTCCAATCAAGACAACATGAAGTGTGGAAGAAAAAAATATATAGATGGAAACAAAAAGGTTGTGAGGCATGAAAAAATAAATAAATTTTTAAATAAATTACTGAAATGCCAGTCAAAATCAAGTATAAGAAAAACAAGCAGCACTCAACTCAAACCACTTCTCCTTGCACTGCAGTTCTGATTTTAATTTATATTCACTTGCAAAAAGGTTTCTTATCCAAAAAAGACCTGCTGCCTGACAACTATCTAATTGTTTCATGGGGAAAACGTGATCAAAGTAAAAAATGAAAAGCAAACAAGAAACATGCTCAAGATATATTGCTTACAGGATTACTGTACAGGTAATGGACCACACATGATAGATTGGCATTCTGTTTGGTTTACAGGTAAAGCCTGCAAAGATGACTGCAAGTCTCCAACAAATGTAATGAGCTTCTTAAAATAATGTAATCCTGTTGTTTATTACAAATACTGTCATATGCATTTCAGTACCCAAGGCTTATACATTATCTAGTTATGTAAGTATTCTCTGCATGGCAACAACAAAAATGCTTTCAATGTTGGCAATTCTTTAACAGTATGCTTATTAAGCTTACTTGCATCTTATAATCTCAGACAAGCTTACCTGATGGTCATTAAAGCATTGCTACTTAAACACAGAGCAACAGGCACTTTCTGAGTAATAATAAGCATAAATCAACAGTATAAAAATATGACAGAAGCCAGAACATTCTTCAAAATCAAGGACAGAATAAAAGTAGCACTTGTGTCTACCTTGGATGGGGGGAATACTCTGCACATTTACACTGCATAACTGCTCCTTGCTTTTCTTGGACACATTCAGAGTCACTACATGGGGGACTGGGGTGCAACAAATATGTCACAATGTGAAATGTCTCTGGCTGACTGTGAAGGCCCTGACACATTTGACATACCTCTCAGCCTCAGAACAAGAAATATGGACAGAGCCATACATAAAAGTGGGACAAAGGCCCAAAAATAAGGACAATTTTTAAATATTGCTCTTATAAACTTAGAAAGATGATAGAATAGTAGGTCTTGCATTAGTATGAATTTTCTGAAAGGTACAAAATCTGAAACTCAAATGTCTGTCATTATTTTCTAACTCCAGTCTTTAATGATTTACCACTAATTTGCCAAAAAAACACAATTTTTATGAAAAATGGACCAAAAATGTGACGCAAAAATATAAAATAGCCACACAATACAGCTGGGAACCTGTCAAAGAAGGGACACTTTTTAATATTAGTACCGCTAACTTGAGCAGCTGACAAAATAAAATAATCTACATGCATTTCTGAAATAAAAGTAATCTATAACTCTGATTATTACAGTTATTTCTTAATTGTAAGCCCTCCACGTTTAGGGGAAGAGCAACATTTTAAGCCAAAATTGGGGACAGTTGAGAGGTTTGGATATGCCTAATTCTATAAAGCAATTTATCTGTACGTACCTCTCAACCTGTTAATGCAGAAAATCTGGGCAAGGCCAAATATACTGGGGGAACATATAAACAGTACTATAAATTGTTGTATAAACTGAGACAATTGATAGAATAACAGGTCTTGCTTTAGCATGCATTTTTCTGAAGGTTATGAAGTCTGAAACTCAGTGTCTGTCATTATTTAGTGACTTAATTCCTAAATTATTTGCCAGAAAACCACACATTTTAAGAGGAACAAACCAAAAATAAGAAGCAAAAATCTATTCATTCTGTGAAAATCTGGACAGTTGAGAGGTATAGTTCAGCCGGGGCTGTTTTTGAGTTTGCCGCCCTTCCCCCTCACAAAATCATGGTCGAATGGAGCCTCCCCCCTGCAGCCATTCCAATGAACCATTACTTGGCTATTTCACCCCATCTACCATAAACACTAATGTGCATACTGCTTTACTTCTACGATGATTTGGACTTCATTTGAAAGTTTTATTTTGCATTTTACAGCACAAACACTAAGACATCTGCTACATAAAGCAAAGCAATCTCACAATGAAAACAGACTTAGCATTAAAACTTCTCTGCCCTTGAAACTCACATTCATTGAAACCCACATTTAAAGAAAATACATTTTGCCAGTGACAGATAAAGATTAACTTTGGGCTGTTTTCAAATCATAGGCCCCTTGCACACGAAACATACACTTGGTCTTTAATACACCTTCCTGATTGTATTAAATTATATTCCTTGAACAATATAGTACAGTTGTTAGAGGGCGTTTTAAATTTGTTTTGAACATTTTTCCAGTAAACTATAAAACAAAATGCATGCACCAATAATGACAAAATTGCCCAATTCAGAACATTTTTCCAGTAAACAATGAAACAAAATGCATGCACCAATAACGAGAAAACTGCCCAATTCGGAACATTTCTATCATAAAAGTCTACTCAAACTTCTACAGTTCACCAGTATCAGTAAATATGCATAACCTCTGAAGAAGTAAAAGTCATCTAAATAATTCCACATTAAAGAAATCTGTAACTAATGAAGAGGTTCTTGCTAGCAAACAACTTTATATTTCATTGTTTCATCTACAAATAAAGTGCCTGTTTCCCTTGAGTAATAAATTGCCTAAGTTGCATTAAAAAATGATAAGCAAGTAATATTGCAATAGGGAATGGATGGCAAACTGATAGGTTCATAGTTACTAGGTATCTTTGCCAAAAAGGACTGCAGCATCCTCCCCCTTTACAATACAGTACAGTATGAGCAATGCATCTAACTATTGTGGGAGTATAACCCACAGCCTTCTGCATCAAAAACAAGTACACTACTTATTGTGCAATTAACAACACAAGCAGACTCTGCATAAGTAGCACTAGACTTTTGCTCCCCTGCAGCTCTCAGCTTCTGGTAAAATCTACTTGACAATCAGCTGCATCTCTGAACTTTGCCGCACAAGAAATATGGAAAAATCCAAAATTTGGGGGGCAAAAGACCAAAACATAGGGACACATTTTAAACATTGCTTGTATAATGTTGGAAAGTTATTAGAATAAAATGCTGTGTTGCCACCATGCATTTCACTGCCAACTATTTAACCCAGGACCCTGTGCAAAACAGTCAGAGCACCATACCACTATACCAAATCATCTGTTTTATGAAAGAAAGGAAGACTGAAATATAAATGGCTACCATTTAGTGAATTCAGTTCTCACCATAGCTGTCAACATCTTAGCACAAAACACCTGAACAAAGCCAATAATGGGGGAATACAGCCCCCAAACATATTCAGTGAGTTAAGTTATCACCATAGCTCTCAACCTTGGCACAAAAAACCTGAACAAAGCCAATAATGGGGGAATACAGTCCAAACAATAGGGACAAATATCTATTGAAGACACCAGAGCAAACCCACACAAACACAGGGAGGACATACAGACTCCACACAGAAGGCACCCCAGGCAAGAATCAAACCAGACAACCTGTAGCTGTCAGGCAACAATGCTATCATTGCACCACTGCACTACTGGCTGTGTTAAGTAACAACGATACAGAAACCACAGATTTTATGAGGAACAGAACAAATATGAGGCAAAAATCTGCAAATGTTTTACAAATGGTGGTGGGTAGGGAATTCAGGCTCTTGTCACTTGGACCCAAGGTACAGTGTTCAAGCCTTATTCTCTTCCCACCACCATGTAGCAACTGGGGCATTTGACACACACACACACACACACACACACACACACACACACACACACACACACAATGTCTGATTCTGCAGTAGTGATTCATCACACACACACACACACACACACACAATGTCTGATTCTGCAGTAGTGATTCATGGCAGATAAGTCCTGTACACACACTCCATTGAGCAGCAGTGATTCTGTATATGGCAGCTAGTCCCATGGTGATTCTGCAGCAATCTGATGATCACCTATCTTTGTCCTCCATAAAGCCTGCCCTCTCAGGCTTTCAGGGTCTTCCTGCAAGATGTTAGTAGGCTGGAGGCTCCAGCCTGTAGATGATGCAGTCTGGTGTTCTTCTGGTCTGTGTGGTTGTCACTGTGCAGACCTCTGGGTTGGCAGGGCGGAGTTCCCTGCCTTCCATGTCTGGACTGCCTAATAGAGCAGTCTGGAGCTCAGGAATGAAGCATGCATGTGTGGAGCTCCGGGACTGCCTAACACAGCAGTCAGTAACTAAGCATGCATGTGTGGAGTTCTGGGACTTTGTACAATTTTGTTTCACTTTTATTTTTTATTTTTTGCAGTGGGGGAATTTATTTTATTCTTCTTACAAGTTGGGGGGCTGCAGTCCTGCAGTCCTACAGCACGTGTCGCCCCTGCTCAAAGAACCTTTACATTAGAACACCTGTAAAATTTCCCTATTCTCCATGGAATCTAAATTTTATGCTGTCCCACATAATTCATCCACCATTTGAACCAGCTTCCTCATGTGACCTCAAATTATTGTCATGGAAAACCATCTTTTTAGTGGCTATTACTTCTGCCCGCAGAGTGTCAAGGTTTCAGGCCTTATCCATCAAGCCTCCTTATTTGATTTTCCATGCTGACAGAGTCTCACTTCGAAAAAAACCCTCTTTCTTACCCAAAGTTTGCACTGAAACTAATTTTAACCAAATTATTGATTTGCCAGTTTTCTTCCCCAACCATTCCAACAATTTAGAGTACATGCTGCACAAACTTGATGTTCACAGACAGCTCAGATTTTATTTGTATAGAACAAAAGATTTCAGGAAATCAGACCAGCTTTTTGTTTCATTTTCAGATTTCAGGAAGGGTATGCCAGTGGTTAAAACAACTCTGTCTAAATGGTTATCTGATTGTATCACCTTTGCTTATTCAGCTGCCATTATGCCCTTGCAGCATAAAATTAAAGCTCACTCAACCAGAGCAGTTTCTACATTATCTGCTTTTTCTGACAGACTTCCTATTGATAACATTTGTGCAGCAGCTCCTTGGTGAAAACCTCATACCTTTATCACTCATTACAAGGTTGACAGGGCCTCTAGGGACAGGGCCTCCTTTGGATCCACGGTCCTGAGAAATATACTCCCTTGAGCCACCCGAGGTTGATGGTGCTTGGGAAGCTACCCATCAGTAAAGAATGAATGGCGAGATAGAACAACTTCACATAAAGAAGTTATGTACTTACCATAACGTTCCATGTGAGTTGTTCATTTCACTTTCATTCTTAAGTCCTTCCATCCTACCCCCTCCTGGGCTCACAGAAGACGTAGATGCTAGATCCTTCCTGGTAACTCAACCCTTCTACTCTCTCTCTCTCTCTCTCTCTCATGGAGTTATAGAATGGCATATGGTATTATACACAGCAAACAAGATCTGAGGTAACTCAAGGTGCATCATGGGATAGGGACTTGTCCTCGAGCTACTTGAAATCCTCGAGCTTTGTAGTAGGTGCCGACTCAAGAACCGAGGGATCGGCTCTGAACCCATCAGTAAAGAATGAAGGCAAGATGAACAACTCACATTGAACTTTATGGTAAGTACATAACTTCTTTTTATAGTCTAGTGCAAAAAAAAAACATTATTTTATGATAATGCTACATTCTCCTACTTCATGAAAGCATAATTTCATATTAGTTGTAGGACAGGAGGTACAGTTTTCTAAAAGTAAAGTAGACAGTGAATGAAAGGATCGCTACATCAGAAACATTTTTGTTTAGAAAAAATCAAACTTTCAATTACTAATCTTGCATGAAAACAGAAATTTAAGGTGAACAATCATTATTTTTTACTACGGTAGCCACAAGGATGACAGCAGCGATTGTACGGATTTTATAGTTATGTAGTAATTATCACAGTATGACATAACTGACAATTAATTTCAGAGAAGACAAGCTATATACTGTACCAAAGCAGCTTATTCTTAGAAACAGTGACTGTTAGGACACATCTAAATTTATGAGTGCTTGAAGAGTAGAACCCTGAGGGAATACCAAGTATTCTCTAAAGCAAATGATACTGCCATATGAGTGGATGCATACTGTCAAGAAAAAAATGGAGCTCAGGATTTGTCATTCCAGTGTAGTTCTCTGCAAACAATAAGAACTGTATCAGGAAGGAAAAAGGCCAACAGCAGAGAAAAGTGATTATGCATAATGGAACATTTATAAAATTAGGTGAATTAAGATTAAAGTAAAACTGATGAGAAGCATAATATATTCTATAGAAAATTTGCTATAATTTTAATATTTATGAAAAAAATGAAAGTGACAGAGTATCGGAAGTTTTAAAGGGTTCAAGTCATATTACTACTTTGATATACTGTATTAGAAAATGACCACACTCTTCATGATTTCCTTGCCCAGAAGAATTACACCTTTTATTTCTCTAGAAACTCCCAATGTAAAGGTACTGCCCCTTCAAAATTCATTACATGATGTGGCTCTGTCAATGAGGGCAGAAGCTGCTTTAGTCTTTATTGGAGTATAATTGAAAGACATTCTTGAAAAGATGAAGATATACACGCTCTGAAACAACCTGATTTATAAAGGCAAGGTCTTTTGCATAACAAATTCTTTAACCTGAACCCTTCAGCAGCACACAAGATTTGAATGCTTTGGAAGCGTATTTTAACTATCGCAGAATATGTATATAAATAAGAAAAACAGCTATATGATAGCAATTAATACCTTAATAACTGATTAAAACACAGCATTGTCTGTTTAGATTGGACTTTGTTTAAAAAACACAGGCTTAATACAATTTTACAACTGAACTAAAAAAAAAGTCTTCCATCCCATTAAGAAGTGGATGGCGTGGACATTTTGCGGTCTTGTAAGTCTATATTAATGTCACTGCAGGAATGTGATGAGCAAAGGTAATCAAACTTAGACAAAAGCCTGAAGGGTTACTGCATTAAGAAGCTGCACGCTTTAGTACTCCGTATAATCTCAATTATAATACAAGACTCAAATGCATTCCACAATATGTAACAGACTGTAGAGTAAGAACAAGATTTAATTTGGGCTTAAACATCAAACATCTTGATGAAGCTGAGCAATAGAAAGTAAATATTAGTGTCTGGGATATTGTGATTTCCCACTTCTCAATTAATTAATTAATTTACTTATTATTAACTGGACCGACGCACCCAGGCACACTGTCTAATTAATTGACTTACTCATCACAGTTTCAAAATAGGCAAATTGGTACTGAGTAAATCAAAACAAGCACTACTGGATGAAACTTGCTAGCGTTCATAGCCTTACTCTACTGCAATAAAACAACAGAAAAAGTCTTTTAAAAAGTCACTGCAGAGCACTTTGGAGTCTGTTTTGTTCAGCTATAGGACTGTCTGTATTGTGGTTTGTAAACAAAATGCCAGTGTTCGTGCTTGGTGCGAGGAGCAACAAGAGACATCCCTAGCTTGTCTGAACTGCCTAGGCCCAACTTGAAACGGGATTTGTACCAGTCAAATTATTGAGCTATTGATCAATTGCTGTACAGATCTCATTACTACATGTGTAGAAAAAAATAAGTTTTTTTTTTTACTTGTAAACTGTAGCAAACTATTTGCTACAATGTAACAAGCAGTAGGTGCTACAGTTTGGACCACACACGGAGTGCAAAAGCACTCAGGTTTGACCGCAAATGTAATACTTATTGCAAGATTATCATTGGATGATTGCATTTTTCCATCTCCACCTACACTAGCTATACTACTGTCAGAGGCAATTTGGGCAAACTTTTTTGCAAAAACATCTCTAGAGCTTCTAATCTTACTGGGTAAGCAGTGAGATAGGCTCAGGAAGGTTGATCATGCCTCTCAACTGTCCAGATTTTTGTCTCACATTTTGAGTCTGTTCCTCATAAAATTTGTTGTTTTTTGATTTTTTAAGGCAAATCAGTAAGGATCAAATTTACTAACTAATGACCAGCATTTGGGGTTTGCACTACACGTCTTTCAGAAAATGTATGATAACACCAGACCTTTTCGTCTAGCAACATTCTAATTTATAAGCACAATATTTACAAATGTGTCCCTATTTTGAGGGCTTTGCCCACCAATTATTTTTGTCTTGGTCCAAATAAAAAAAAAACATTCAGAAAGAAGTACGGAGCACTATGTGAAGCAGGGAACCAAAGCACTGAGTGTGTTATTCCACAGGGAAGTAAAAGAGGACTGGGGTACAGGTTTGCAGAAACCTATTGCTGTGGGTGGGACTGTTAGAAATCATTACTGTTGTCACAAACAAGGAGGTGATAAACTAAGTGGGTGGCATTGTTTTCAGCTTCAGTCCGAGGTAGAAATGTGATTCCAGTAACAAGAGAGTGTCCCTTTAAGAAATATAAGGCCTGTGGCCACAAAATCCCTTTATCAGATGCACATGATTCATGTATTTACTGTCTAGGCCCAGCCCATTTAAATGCATATTATGAGATATGTAAGGCCTTTTAGTCCTCAGGACCTGGTGGATTGTAAAAGTAAGCTTATTTTAAAAGTTTTACTTCCTACCACATTTTCCGAGACAATATCTAGGGCTAAAACCCCCATGAAAATGGAGAAAAAAGAGGCCAAGAATCATCCTTTGGACCATTCTGTTTCTTATGCTCTGAGCTCGACTCCTAGTGCAGAACCACCTCTTATGGTATCTAAAAGACTGGATCTGATTCCATTGGATCTGAAGGTGAAACCCTCAGATCCAACAGCTTCCAATGCCAGATCTACATTGTCAGATCCGATACACTTGGATCCGAAGAAGATTCCTTAGACCCAATGTGCTTCACCGTTGGATCTTGTACCCTCCCGCCTTCCATTGCCTATCCTAGAGATAAGTCACCATTCCTGGATCTCTTCAGTTGCTTCCTCTTCTCATGCATCCAGAAGTCTGACTAAAGCAGATGCGCATAGAATGATGAGGAAATTTCTTTCTGCACAAATTCAGATGGTAGCTGTCCAGGGCCTTACCCCATTAGGTCCAGAGACCTTTATCAGTATTGCTCCAACTATTTTGGCTCCTTCTCCAGTTCATCCTTTGGTTTTAGAGCACTTGGATCTGATAATCCTGGAGCTGTTCATATCGAATCTGAAGATTGTTGTATCTTCCACTCAGATATTGTCTCTGAGTGGACTGCCTCTGAGTGTGTCAGAGCTGGATAACTTTTGGAGCCATACCAGTGTTGCCGGATCTGAGGTGTTGGAGCCATCTGTGCTCCTCAGTGCCTCAACACCCTGCCTCAAGTGGGCTGCTTTTAGGTCTGAAGGAGACAACGGTTCAGAAGCATGTCTTCTCAGCACCATTGTCCTCTTTCTCCCTGGACATTCTGCTTTTGAGGTAGCTTTCATTGCTTCTAGAGGAAGGACAATTCCATTCCCCTCAGATTCTTCTTCTGAAACTATTCTGTCTTTGTGTCTTGAGCCTCAACTTTTTACTGCACAAGGACAACCAGTCCAAAGTCTCCAGGCCAGCCAGCAGGGTATACTCATTTTTTCTGATACTTCTCTGGAACATCCTGCCGAAGACGTTCCTAAGAAAGGAAAGTGCAAAAGGAAACCCTTAGACTCTCCTCATGAGTTGGGCATGGAAGATACTGATTTTGATGAAGGGGAAGGGCCCCCAAGATCACCACCTGACAACGTCTTCTATGGAGACATCCTGGAGAACCTCAAGCAAAGGGGTGCCTGGCCTACTAATAACCCTTCCCAAGAGGAATTGGTATTCCTGGAAGCCTTTGGGGCTGACCCATCTACCTCCTGGGTTACTCCATCCACCAATGAGCTCATTGATTTGATCTCTCAGTGGGTGTAGAAAGAGCCTGACTCCATTGAAATGATCCCAAGAGACCAGACAGGATCCTGGCACAACCCAAAGGTAGGGAATGTTGGAGCAAAGGAGTACCAATAGATGCCATGTTCATAGCAGCGGCCACAAAAAAGGAACTTGGAGAACACAGTTCCTCTGTTTATCACTCAGACAGGGAGTCTAGGGTGTTGGACGGATTTGAAAAGCATGTATATGCTTCAGTGACTTTTGCACTTCTCTGAATTAGCTGGCACACTTTACTAGACTCCAGAGGGATTTGATTAAAGAACTTACCAAATTCCTCTCCGGGACCATTACTTCTGAGGCAAAGAGGTCTATTGCCTCACAGTTGGCTAATCTACAATCCATTTCAAATTCATCTATGAGTTTCATTTCACTTGCAGCTGAAGGTAGCGTAAGGGTGGCGGGTTCAGGCATTTCCATTAGGAGACATGCCTGGATACACATTTGTGATTTCACAGAGCTCTTCAAGTCCTCCTTTGTCTCTGATCCCTTTGACGAAAGTTCTTTTTTTTTTTTGCCCCAAGTTTAAAGACACACTATCCACATGTGAGCAGCTTGGTAAGATCTTGTCTACAGTGGGCATATGTTTTTCGACTCATCAAAGAACCTTCTCTAGGAATCAATGAGGTGGTTGAAAAATGTGGTTCAGAAAGTCCCAGGGTCCTTTTGATGATCACATGGAGATAGTTCCTCGAGGGGCAGAGGGGGGAATGCTGATGGAAGATGCCACCAGCATGACAGAGGAGGTCTGCAGAACCAAGGATCTAGGGACACTTTCTCTGACAGATCCTACTGGCAATCCTGAAAGGAGTCCCGATTGTCCACCTATGGAGGCAGTCAGGGGTTGTCTATCCCTGCACCAGAGAGCCTAGCTAGAGATTACAAAAGATATATGAGTGGATTATTTTCAGAGGTTATATAATACCCTTTTCCCTTCCCCCTCCTTTAATGGTAAACAAAATTCCCAGTGTTCCACCCAGTCAGGGGAAAGAAGCAGCACAAGAGATAAAAAACCTGCTAGAAAAAAGAGTCATCCAAGAGGTCCACCCCAGACCAGAAAGAATCTGGAACCTAGTCAGAGTTATTTTTAGTGCTGAAGATAACAGGACACTGGAGACCAATTTTGGATCTCAGCAATCTGAACAAATCAGTTCAGTACATGAAGTTCCGGATGGCCATGATTCAGTCCATTTTGCCTTTACTGTACAAGACCGACTGAATGTGCTCAGCAGATCTTCAGGATGTGCACATAAAAACGAACTGATGATCAAGAAGATACCTACGCTTCCGGCTGAGAGCCAGCCATTACCAATTCAAGGCTCTTCCCCTTGGCCTCACCAGAGTCCCCAGGTTGTTCACCAAATATATGGCAGTAGTAGCAATTACCAGGCATCTACTGATAAAATCATGAGATTATGCACTCCAGCTGTGCTCTCACCTGGGAATAAACATCAGTCACAACAAATACTAGCCAGTACTATCTGAAGTATTAGAGTTCCTAGGGGCTTTGTTCAAAACAGTATCAGTAACAGACTTCCTTCCCTTACTAAGGGTACAGACTATTCAATTCCAAGTCAAAAAGATAATATGAAAACTCCAGCAAAGCTAGAACTTCCACTGAGTGACCACCCAAACCTCTTGTATCAGAGGCACATGGGATATATGCAAATGATCCTTATGAACATCAGGTGTTTCAGCTAATTGGCAATTCTGAATGCCTATGATGACGAAACAATGCATGGACATTCAAAATCACCAATTAGCTGAAATACCTGATGTTCATAAGGATCATTTGCATATATCCCATGTGCCTGTGATACAAGAGGTTTGGGAGGTCACTCAGTGGAAGTTCTAGCTTTGCTGGAGTTTTCGTTTTGCTTTTAGTGATTGTTTTTTCAGTGACCTTCTCACTCATTGTTTTAGTTTGTTGTTTGAGATATTTTTGCAGTGACCCTAATAATAATGGATATCAGCTGGGTATAACAGCCCTGTGTTTCTAATGCTTAGTCAAACACTCTGCTTGTGCTGTGCTGATGAGGTCATAACAAGGCCGAAATATGCATATCCACAGCTAGTGGGGTTTGGTTTTATTGGTCTGAAATTGTCCATTAAAATGATGAAACAAGTCATGGGCATTCAGAATCGCCAATTAGTTGAAACACCTGATGTTTATAAGAATCATTTGCATATATCCCATGTGCCTCTGATACAAGAGGTTTGGGAGGTCACTCAGTGGAAGTTCTAGCTTTGCTGGAGTTTTCGTTTTGCTTTTAATGATTGTTATTTCAGTGACCTTCTCACTCATTGTTTTATTCAAAAAGATAATACAAAATTCTTCTCTATTAGCTCAATTGATACTCCAAGCCTTGGAGTCAATGTCTGGTGCAATAGTTCTAGTTCCATTAGCAAGATACCATATAAGAATTCTTCAATGGACACTAGCAACTCATTGGTCTATTCTCACCTGCCTTTGAAAACCTTGATCAGAATAACTCAGGCATGCAAACATTATCTCTTGTGCTGGATTCACTTAGATCAGATTTTACAAGGCCGCCCCTTCATCCTTCCTCAGCCCAATGTCATAGTGACTACGTACAATTCCCAAATTGGGTTGGGGTGCACTCCTAGTAAAGACAATCCAAGGCACCTGGTTCCCCAAGGAGGCCAACATGCATATCAGTGTCCTAGAAATTAGAGCTGTCCTCCTAATGTTGCAGGTCTTCCAAGAGTGTCTTCATTATGAGACTGTTGTGATTCAGACAGACAATATGTTACTCATCTGGGAAATCAACAAACAAAGAGGAACCAGATCTTACCCCTTGTGTCGAGAAGCTCTGAGAGTGTGGCAGTGGGCAGACTCACCCAATTGATTTCTGATAGCAATGCACATTGTGGGGCAATCCAACATGATAGCAAACAAGTTGAGCAGGTCCATTTTATTGCCTCACTAGTGTCTTTCAACATGAGAGTTGCGGAAAAGATATTTTGTCAGTGGGGCCAACCTTGCTGCAACCTTTTTACATCTCCCCTCAGCAACAAGTGCAGCAGGTTCTTTGTCTTGATCCTCGCACTGGGATAATCACTGAGAGATGTTCTTCTACATGACTGCCTCCCCATCTCCTCTATGCTTCCCCACCAACTCCTTAAACCCCAAGTTTCTCCAGAAAATATCTTGACTGAAGTGCACGGTAATCCTCATTTCCACTTATTGGCCATATCAGATTTGGTTCCACTTTCTTTGTCCTCACCTAGTTCACCCACCATGGATTCTGGATCCACTTTACCTCCTGTCTTACCCAACAGGCATGAATCACTTGGGCATTTTAGGCCTAAAATTGACCACATGGTTTCTCTGCTTCCATTGATAGCTAGACAACCCACGCTCTCCAACCCTGTCCAGCACATTCTTTTGTCTTCCCATAAAGCTTCTACCAGAAAGATTTACAGAAGTAAATGGAAAATATTTGTTTTTTGAGCACAACAAAAATACATTGACCCTTTTTCATCACCAGTACCTAACATTCTTGAGTTTTTGGCTACAATTCTTAATGAAGGGGCTAGCTCCATGACTATTAAAGTACAACTAGCTGCCATTTCTAATTTTCACATTCGAGTAAACAGTTCCACTTTAGCATCTTCAAAAGTTTGTAAGGCCTTTATAAGGGGAACCTTTCTTCTTAGACCCCCGTTTAAAGATCCAACTCCGCCATGGGATTAAATTTGGTTCCCCTTTCTTTGACCTCATCTAGTTATCCCACCATGGACTCTGGATCCAAATCCAGAACTCCTTTGTTACCTGACAGGCATAATTCACCCAGACATTTCAGGCCTAAAGTTGCACTGCATGGTTTCTTCACTTCCATTGACAGCCAGACAACCAAGTCTGTCCTCCCCTGTATGCCACATTCTTTTGTCTTCCCATAAAGCTTCCACTAGGAAAATTTATAGAAGTAAATGGAAAAGATTTGATGTTATGTTGTCCCCATCTCACTTCCATTCTTGCTGGCTGGGATCGGAGCCAATCCTCGGCTCCAACTAGGCTGTATACTATAGCTTGAGAGCTTTTTACTGGCTCGAGGCTAGCCCCTATCCCAACATGCCTAGCAGTAGTTACCCAGATCTCATTTGCCACTTGCAGCATTGAGATTGCTCATACTGGCTCAGGCTAAGTATTTTCTTCTTCTTGTGATTTTTCCAAAAATGTTTTGCATTCAGATAGCTAAATTAGAGTGTCTTCACCCTAGGCTAGTGCTTTTCTGACCTTTCCACCGCTGCCTTTCTGTTGTTGTTGTTGTGGCAGTTATTTTCCCTTAGGCCTATCTTGTTCCCTTGAACCCGTTTGACTTAGAGAGTTCACTGTTCCCTTTTTCTCAGCCCTGTCTTTGTTTAAGGGCCTTTTTTTCTCTTCATTTCCATTTCTCTTTCCTTATAAGAGAAGCCCTTTAAGTTAGAGGCTCTCCTGGGTTGGGGGAGTCACCGTTTAACTTAGAGGCTCTTCCCCTTCCCTCCTTTCTTTTTCCTGTTAAAAAAAATGTTTAAAGTTCTTTTTAGTTGTTTTTGTTACTGTTGTTGGTCTTTCTCTTTGGTGCTGTTGTAGTTACTGCTAGCATGTCCAAAGATTCTAAAGAGTCAAAACCTTCGGGTTTTAAAAAGTGTGACTCATGCTGCCAGAAGATGTCCCTTATGGATGGGCACATGAGCTGTGTCTATTGCTTAGAGGCTGTACACCTGCAGGACTCATGTTCTATATGTCATGCTTTTAGTTCTCGGGTCCTTCAGGAGAGAAAAAATAAGTTGATTTTGTGAGGCTTACTAAATAGACCCTTTGATGTTGCTATTAAGGGTTCTCAGCCAGCAAAAAACAGGGAAATTCCCCTAATCCATCATCTTCATCGGCTCCGATGTCAGAGCCATCTAAATCTAAGGACAAATCTGTGAGTTTGTTGAATCCGAGTGTCAGTTCCGACAAAGCTCTTTCTCCGGCGGCTCCATCAGTGATTTCAGAGCCAGTCAGGACTCACAAGAGAACCAGGTCTCCCTCTCTGGAGCCAGTGCGGTCTGTTCCACAGTCCCCGCTGTTGTAATCTGTGGCAGGCAGTCAATGGTCTTCCTCTCATTCCTCTCGATCATCCAGGCTTTCAGATCATGATGTGGAGAGGGTGGTGAAGAGGCTTCTAAAGACACAGGCATTAGCTAAATTATTATCGAGCCCAGCCCACAAGGAATTAGCGCCGACAGCCCAACCTGCACTGTTATTGATTCCTCCTCCGACTCCTTTGAGTTTGGACCTGGAGTGCATGAAAGTCATTGTGGTGGAACCATTGGCTCCAATTACTACTGGTCTATCGATTCTGACTACCATTCCGATCTCTTCGTTGTCTGAGTCTACTGAGGGATCTGGGGGCTGATGCTCTCTTGTTGGTTTGGGGGGGAGTGTTATTGGACCCTTGTCTGACCCCGCTCTCCCTCTCGGGGCTTCAGCGCAGGTGAGCTCAGATCCTACATCGGCCTCGGAGCCATCGCCCTCGGTTTGGAGGAGATCTCTGGGCTCTTCAGAGCTGGGGACTATTTCGGGCCGGGACAGTGGTGCCTTCGAGGTGATGAGGAGCGTGCTGTCCTCTGAGATCACTGCACCCTCGGCTCCATTGGTTCCTACTCTTTCGGTGCCTAAGTCTTCCTCTGATCCTCCCCCTCAAGAGTAGGGAACCCATGCTCCAGGATGCCCCATTGGGCAACCCCACCTCTTCCAAAACCTCCCCTGAACACCCCTCTGAGGAGGTCCCTCAGAAGAGAAAATGCAAGAGGAAGCATTTGGACTCCCCTGAGTCACTCACTTCAGAAACAGACTTGGAGGACTCAAAAGGGTCCCCATGGTCCCCCTCTGAGGATGTCTCCTTTTCAGACATCCTGGAAATCCTTAGACAGAGGGGTGGCTGGAAATCCCTCGGCCCTTCTGAGGACAAGTCTGTGTACCTGGATGCATTTGGTTCCCGACCCTCCACCTCTTGGGTGTCTCCATCTTTTGACTCACTACAGGCTTTCGTGAGTTGGAAGGCGTGGAACTCCCCAGAGACTATGGAACCAGTTCTGAGGAGGCCCAATAAATTCATAACTGCTCCAGGGGATAGGTCCTTTCTATCTAATAGTGTGCCTGTTGATGCTATGGTGGTGGTGGCAGCCACCAAGAAAACAATTAGTGGAGACGTCTTCTTCTGTCCATCCACTGAACAAAGTGTCTCATATGATGGACAGGTATGGGAAGCGTATGTTTGCTTCAGCGGCCTTTACTCTCAGGTCACTGAATTATTTGTCCCACTTTACACATCTTCAAAGGGATCTCCTAAAGGAACTAGGAAATACCCTACAGGATCCTGAAGCTGCGAGCAAGGTGGATTCACAGCTTGCGACCTTGACATCTATAGTTAACTCCTCCATCCGGCTGATCTCTTCCACTGCAGATGGACCAAGTAGGGCAGCAGGCACAGGAGTTGCTTTGCGTAGACACTCCTGGATGCATGTTTACCAATTTGCGGAGCCCTTCAAGTCCTGCTTTACCAACACCCCCTTTAACGGCTCATCTCTGTTCGGGCCTCAGGTAAAAGAGACTCTTACCAGTTGTGAACAGGATGGCAAAACTTTCTCTGCCATGGGAGTATGTTTTTCTGCTTCCTCTAGACATTACCCCAAGGGTCAGAAGAGAGGGAAGATGTGGTTCAGAAAATCCCAGGGAGTTTCGGCTGACACATGTGGAGATTTTTCCCCCAGGGGCAGAGGGGGAAATAACAATGGGAGGCATTGATCCCGCAGAAGGGGGGGTCCATAAAATCAGGCTGACAGAGATACCTTCTCTGGCAGGCCTTTCCAGCATTCTTGAAAGGAGGCCTGACTGTCCACCTCTGGAGGCAGTCAGGAGCAGATTAACCCAGTACCCAAAAGCCTAGCAAACAATCATGGAAGATACATGGATACTGTCGATAATATCCAAGGGTTACAAAATTCCCTTCTCCCAATCACCCCTCCAACAAATCAGCACTCAATCCCAGATGTTCCACCCAGTCTTCAGGATCAAGCAAACCTAGAAGTTCAAAGGTTGCTAGAAAAAAGAGCCATCCAAGAAGTCCTCGCAGACCAAATCGAATCCGGCACTTAATCAAGGTTCTTTTTAGTTCCGGAAAAGACAAGGGACTGGAGACCCATTTTGGATCTCAGCAAACTCAGCAAATCAGTCAAGATAACAAAGTTCTGGATGGTAACATTGCAGTCCATTCTTCCCTTTTTGGGTCTGGACAATTGGATGTGCTCTATTGATCTCCAGGATGCGTACTACCATATAAAAATGGACAGGCAGTCAGGAGGTACTTAAGATTCCAGCTGGTTGCCAGTTATTACCAGTTCAGAGCTCTGCCCTTTGGTCTCACAACAGCCCTCAGGGTGTTCACCAAATGTATGGCAGTAGTCACGGCTCATCTGAGGCATCTAGGATTCTGAGTGTTTCCATACCTAGACGACTGGCTCCTCACTGCCACCACCAAGCATCAACTGATCGAGGCACGGGACTCCACTATTCACACCTGTACACAACTAGGCATCACCATAAACTATGAAAAGTCTACCTTGTTGCCTTGTCAGTATATTACATTTATAGAGGCAGATTTAGACACAAGGACCTTTATAGCAAAACTGCCTCACAAAAGAGTGTTAACCATTCGTCGTCAAGTTTTATTCCTCATAAAAAGAAAGAGAATCCAGGCAACATTGTCATCAAGGTCTTGGTTTCGATGGCTGCAGCAATTACCTTGGTCCCTTTGGCGTGCTTCCACATGAGAATTCTGCAGTGGCTCCTGTTGGCTCAATGGTCATTCCAGGATTTACCAATGTCACATCAGATTTGAATCACAGAGTCATGCAAAAAGAATTTAGCATGGTGGCTTCACTCCCCCCTGGTATCAATGGGCAGACCATTTCTAACACCCCAACCCATAGCCACAGTGACCACGGATGCTTCCCAGATAGGGTGGAGGGGGGCATTATCTGGGACAGACTGTTCAAGTGACTTGGCAAGAACACTTGTACTATTTGCACATCAATGTCCTAGAGATGAGAGCAGTGCTTCTGGTGTTGCAAGCACTTCAAGACTCTCTACCTATGGGGACTATAGCAATTCCAACAGACTATATGTCGGTAGTATGGTACATCAACAAACAGGGCAGAACCAGGTTTTATCCCTTATGCCGAGAGGCTCTACAAGTATGGCAATGGGTAATGTCTTCCCAATGTTTTCTGGTCGCAATGCACATTCCGGAGAAATCCAACATGATAGCGGACAATCTCAGCAGGGATATTCTGATACCTTACAAGTGTTCCCTGAAACAGGAAGTTGCAGAGCTGATTTATCACAAATGGGGCCAGCCATGCTGCGATCTTTTTGTCACTCCCCTCAACAACAAATGCAGCAGTTATTTTGCTTTGGTGTGTCAGTGTTATGAGTTTCAGTCGGGTGAGTTTTTGGTCTTTTGAACTTTCAGTGTTTTGTTCGAGGTCGAATGAATTTCGGTCAGGTGAAGTTTGGGTCATATGAAGTAGACCCATATATATATATATATATATATATATATATATATATATATAGATATATATATACATAAATATATATATATATATATATATATATATATATATATATATATATATATATAGAGAGAGAGATGGATATATATATATATATATATATATATATATATATATATATATATATATATATATACACACACACACACACACACACACACACACACACACACACACACACACACACACGCATACGTACACATACTACTACAGTGCAACTGCAAACAAAATAAAAACATTTTCCAGCCACATAGCTACCCTATGCTGCTTCCTACCTCTAGCCATCATACACAGAAAACCTTACAATGTCACTACAGGGGTACTAATTCTTAATGTTTGCAATGGTCTTTGACATACTGGCAGGTTCTAATCCACTAGTGCCATATCAGTAAAATAAGTAATTCATCCCATCAAACAAGCATAGAATCAAACAAACAAATGAACAAATTAAATTTTCAACAGGCACCTCTGTCACTGTACCCATCTCTAACACTGCAAACCAAGCCCCCATTACCTCTCTTTACCATCTAGAGTTGCAGGTCCTCTTCCTTCCATGGAGAAAACGGTGAACGATAATAGTACAAGATGCTTCTACCTGCATTTCAACAAATGGCAAAAATATTATTATATCAGGACATTTCAGACCCAGATGTTTTATATGGCACCTATGAGACCATATGCAAAGGCCTGTGGTAATGTCATTGTGCATAAATGTTTGCTTTAACAGTTGTCATGTGAAACTAGGCACAGTTTGAAAGGTAAGTTCATACAATTAAGACAATGAAGACAATAATCTCTGGGTTGGAAAGACTGAAAACTGGTGAAGTTGTGATGATCGGTTTAATTTAAAGAACACAGTATAGACAGACTTCAGTATTGTCTCACAGAAACTGTAACAACAATTTTCTTCACAGTTTTTTCCCACAGAAGTGAAAGTTTTCAGTTTTTAGATCTGAACGAAAATGCATTTTTTTCAATCCTAGAAGGAAAATTTGCCGTTACTTTGTGAAATCACATTTTTACTGCCACAATGCAGACGTTTTACTATCCTAGTGTATAAACCAGCTTTATGTAATGAGTTTTTGGATTAAATTACTGGAAAGTTCCAAACATATGACACAGTATTTAACTTAGTGAAAATCGCACTCTAAATATTCTGATTATATGGTATGCTATTTTCTGCACTGCATTCAATGAATATAACAGTTGTTTTAAATATTTCTAATTTAAGTCAAAACAGCCAATTTCACTCCAAGAGGAGTTTTTTTTTACAGTTCTGTTCCACATGAGAAAGTGTTCTAGGGTTTGTAATCATAAAATGCTCATCATAATAAGGAAAATGAAGCTTATGTGAAACCACCAATGTTATGAGGCTCACTTTAATTTAGTAATTGCCTCTTTGTAACTTTCACAGTTTTCAGTATTTTCCCAACTCTTACATGTTCAATGCTTCTTAATTCTTCAGAAATATAACAGCTACAAAACAGCTTACTTTCTGTGTATCTGGCATTTCATAAAATTTAAATGTTGAGGTTTTCAGGCAAAATACTACACCCACCACAGCTGCACACTGGCAAGTAACCAGGATAAGGAGGACTGGTGTCCAGTGTTTGCATCTAAAGACATAGGGCCGGATTCACGAGGCTTGCACGGAGTCTGAGAGTAGAGTAAGACTCCAGACAGCCAATATATCTGCCGAGTGATCCAGGAACAGCCGGCAGGGGCGTGCATGAGAGCTCCTAAAACTACCCTTGCATGGACAGTGTTATGTTATGCAAATTACCTCATTTGCTGCTGAAAGCTATGCAAATGAGGTAAATTTGCGATCCAGGAAACACTAACCTGTCCGAGTAAGAGTAATGTTATTTGCAGAAATGTACTCCGTTGGTAACGGAGTACCGTTCTGCAAATAGCAAAACGGAGCTATGACAGCTCCAAATAAAGGATGCATCGAGTTGAGGAAGCATGCCAATGGCCAAATATAAGGCCATTGACATTTTTATCTGTTGCAAAATAATAAAAAATACATTTTTGCCCGATCTCCGATGTTTAAGCATAGTGCAGCGCCACGCATACATGCGGTGCTCTAAAAACCAGCAAAAAATAAATAAATAAAAGCCAAAAATAGGCATTTTATTACAAATATTCATCTGCCATGCAGGTGAATGGCAGGCTGAAGACAACATGGCTACTGAGTAGTGGTTGCTAAGGGGGGAAACTCAGTCTGAGAGATATAACCAAGCATTACTAGGCAATCCTATGCAAATGAGGATAAGGATAGTGAATCCCAATTTTCCCTGCCATGTGAACCATGTCCCTAGAGTGTAAGAGTAGGATTAGGGGAGTAACAGAGTAGAAAATAGGTGACATCATGAGGGGGTATGCATCAAAGACTGTAAGCTTATTGGAGCAGAGTGGCATGTGTTTGCTGCAAGTTACTCAGGACTGGAAGAGGCGTGTCTACAGTTGTCTTAACTGAAACCCAGAAACTGAAGGTGTACGCCGTGGATATCACTAACGTTTCTTGCAAAGATGCATACACTGTGTGCGCGCATGTGCGTGCCTGTAAACCCGTCTAAGCCTGTGTGTGCCCGTGTAAGCCTGTGTAAGGCTGTCTAAGCCTGTGTGTGCGCATGTGCACCCGCCTAAGCCTGTGTAAGCCTGTGTGCATGCGTGTGCACTCGTGTGCGCATGTTTGCGCTTGTTTGCGTGGCGCTGACCCTGTGGAAACAGAAAGGGAAAAGGAAGGAAAATAAGTAGTAGGAAGTTAACCAAGGAGAACTAGCAGAGCTGCCAGGTGAAATCAATCAGAATCAGCCAATTACACAGGCAGTATACTAGCCCATCCCAGCACTTAAAACTCTGCAAACAACATTCCCCCATGTTTTTCTCAGAAACACTGCAACACTGCAGTCTACAAAGAAAAGTGAAAACTTAAAAAGCTTAACTGAGACAAAAAAATGTTAGGGGCTGCCATTGCTATTATAAGGCAACATGTGCAAGATGCTGAGGGTGGTGCCATTGTGAATGCTGCTGAGCAACCCACAGTGAGGAGACGAAGAGTGTATAGACCCAGGGTAACCTACCAGGGCCTACATGAGCTGGAGATAGTGGAGCGCTATAGAGTGGACAGAGACCTCCTGCAGCAAATTGTTGAGCTGTGCAGGCCACGCCTCACACACAGAACCAACAGAGGGGAACCCATCCCAGTGGAAATCAAGGTATGTGTTGGCCTAAGTATACTAGCAACAGGTACCTTCCAGAGACAAACTGGTGATATGATGGGGATTTCACAGGCATCAGCATCCAGGGTACTGCACCAGTTCCTGAATGCCATGTCAGCACATGTCGGTGATTATATATATTTCCTCAATTCCCATGAGGTATTGGCCAGCAATATGCATCTGTTCCAGCAAATAGCAGAATACCTTGAGGTAGTGGGTGCAATTGACTGCATGCACATACACATCAAAGCACCAGCCGGTGAGCAGGGTAGGGCCTACATCAACCGCAAGAGCTTCCACTCCATCAACTGCCAGGTCGTGTACGATGCCCAGGGCATAATACTGAATATGTGTGCTGGCTGTCCTGGAAGCTACCACGATTCCCATATCTGGCATCTGACACAGCTGTACCAGACATTTGCCAATGGGGACATCCCTGATGGTCACCTAGTGGGGGATGCTGGATACGCACTGGAACTGTGGCTGATGACACCCATCAGAAATGCACGCACACCTGAAAAAGAAATCCATAATGAGGCACATGCAAAAACACGAAATGTAATCGAGCATGTGTTTGGGATGCTCAAGTCACAGTTCCGGTGCCTGGACACATCTGGTGGAGTCTTGCAGTACTCACCAACTACATGTACCCAAATTGTCATGGTATGTGCCATGCTACACAATATGATCCTGCGAAAACAGATGCAGCAGGAACAGCATGGGGCAGGGCCAAACAGCCCCCCACCATTGCCAAGGCCTGCACAGGCACAGCGTAGGCAGAAGGAGGCGTGCCCAGTATGCCTTGGCCTTGGCAAAGAGGCAACGCATAGCACATACACTGGCTCAGTAGGAACCCTGGAAATGATACCTCTCTCTGACTCGCACATAAAATAAAAGGGATGCCTAACTTGACACTACCTGTTTCCAAACATGTATAGGGAGTATAGTATGTGCATCCGACATAAGCAGCCCTGCAGCACCACCTGAGGCATGATTGCCATATTTTAAGCAATATAAATCAGTGCTAAGCAGCTTTTACCAATATTTAGTATATGTAAACAAAATTGCCCATGCTAACTAGCTCAACGTCAGGCAACATTGAGCAATGTTGGGCAAGGTCGGGCAAAGTTGAGCAAAGTCAGGTAAAAATGCTCATATTAGCTTTACTGTCCCTTAAGCAGTGTGGTCTGCCCAGCATGAAAATAAAAAGCAGTGACAGGGCTCGAACCCAGGATACTGTGCACTATAGTCACAGTACTGAACCACTAAGCCATGATAGTATTGCAGTAGCACAGACACAGCACGACAATTGTACACTAATGCAAACACAAAGAAATGCTGTAACATGCCCCTAAAGAGGCATATGGGTAACCTCCCCCACAGGCCTATGCAGACAGAGAACACCAGGCCAGGCGGTGTGATGTGGGTTGTGTAGGCTATGAAGTTGCAATCTAATATACGTGACATTGGATGCTAAGATGTGTAGTACAGGTGTATGCCTCAAGCCAGTACGATAGGCAACAGTACAGACTGAAATGGTGTACCGTACATAGCAGTGCAGGCATAGCAAATGTGTATAAGTGTCAGGTGAACCCTGCATCCTATGCACACCCACAGTAACAAACAGGTGTGCCCCCGGGTAGAAATGTACAAAGAATAGCTGTCGCCCCGGGTGTAAAATGTTGATAAGTCTATGCAAAGTGTCTCATGGAAGCCCTGCAGGCACAGCATGATCCCTGTTGATCTATGACACAAAGGTAAGCCCTGCTGTAAAAATACAACTTGATTTTCCATACGCATATAGTATAAATGTCTATACCGGGTGTGCTCACACACTCCAACAAATGTAGTGGATTTCATTCAGCATCACACTGAAAGGTCATACTGGGCATGCTCACACACTTAAATAAACGAAGCAAATGTCAGGCAACAACATACTGAAAGGTCATACTGGGCATGCTCACACACATATGCTAAATACGGAGGTGATAATAAGGGATCTATGGACAAATGTGGATAGACATCTCTACTTCCAGGAACACATTCACAAAGTTGTCAGAAAATCATGTTATGTGTTCACACAAACTGCCAAGGTCTGTGCATGTAGGTCAAAGGAGGTTCCCACTACTCATCAGTCATCAGACCCCGTCAGAGAGTACCACAACACACTTGCGATGAATCTGACTAGGCACGTTCAGCAGCCAGAAAGACCACTGAAGTACCCTAACAAGAGGATTACTGGCCTCAATCAGTTGCCCCATGCAACAAGACTGAATGTAACCCAATCTGTACTCTGTTGCATACTGTCTATTTAGGAGATCTCTGCCCAACAGACAGGTCCATGTCATGGCTACACTCAGATCTGTTCTGAGTTACAGCTCAATGGCACTAAATATATGGACCCAACTGATATTGCCAACATCCTGGCAGATAGGATCAGTGTTAACTTTACCCCCCCCCTCTCACCCTTGAAAGAGCACATCTCTATAATGGAAGACTGCAAAGTTGCTGTCATCACGGCTGCACAGGTAAAAAACACTCTCCAAAGCCAGTATCACAGCAGCCGTGGGACCATATAACTTCACAGGCTGTGTTCCACACAAACCACAGAACGAACAGGCACCACACTGACATACCATGTGCAGTCATAGCCTCACCTCATCCTTTGTGCCTGCTGAATGGTGCACAGTGATGGTTATCCCACTACACAAAGGTGGAGACTCCACGGACCCCAGGAACTAGCACCCCATTAGCCTGATGAGCCCGCTCTTCAAGGCCATGAAATATATCATCATACAACATATAAAAAATTACATTGGTAATCCTCAAATCCTGGACCACAACCATGTTGGGTTTGTAAAATGCAGATCATGTCTCCTAAACCTGATAGATGACATTGAAGCAGTCAACAGAACCATAGACAAGGGTAAGGTGGTTCACACAGCCTATGTTGATCCTGCCACGGCTTACAACACCACCCCACACTCTGGAAATATAGATAAACCCACTAAACTAGGTATAAATTGCTATGTCACAAGATGGGTTGCCAACTGGCTCACTGACGGAACACACACTGTGAAAGTAGCAGACTCCATGTATGACTTTGGACCAGTGACGAGTGCAGTACCACAGGGCCCAGTCCTGGGTCCTGTCCTGTTTAGTATCTACTTCCCTGAAGTAAACTTTAACATGGAAGGTCTGTGGCTACTGAAGTTTCCAGAGGACTGCAAACTAGGAGCCATAATTGTAAACACTAAAGATGTGGACATCCTACAAAAGGGCCTCACTGAGACAGATGGCTGTTGTCAAAGCCATGGGCTCAAGCTCAGTACCAATAAGTGCATTGTCATCCCCTTTAGTAAAAACTCTGTAGCCAGGAACTGCAACATAGGCGGTAGTATACTTAACACTGAAAGTGTGACAAGAGACCTTGGGTCACAGGTGGACAGTGGACACAACTGTGATAATCACATCCCCACAGTAGTCAGGAAACCCTGCTATGTGGCACACCTCATCACAAAATGTGTCTCATGCAGAATAGAAGAGGACATTGTTCCCCTCTACTTATCACTCACTAGAACTATAATAGAGTACAACGCCACTTTTGCTATGTACCTCACAAGACAACTACAACAACTGGAAAGCCTGCAGCAATACCTCACAAAGAGCATTAGCGGCATGAAATACATGCCATACACAGACCATCTCAAAATGCTCCATCTGTGCTCCCTTGCATAATGCCTACTCAGATGTGTTCACTGCCTAACATACAATGCTATGTCAAACACAGAGCTGTTGGACATGCTCCACGTAAAACACTCACAATCCCTCTGACCTTTGGACCCAAAACCACGAGTGAAATACAAAAGGAAGGGGTGTACCCATTTACCTTATGGATACCCACACCTTCAGGTTAGTGGCACAGCATGAGGCCTTGGAGACCAAGCAAGTGCAACTAACATTGGGCAAAGCGGCTCATCAGATTCTAGCCTGCTACAGATCACCTACCTTGTCTCAGGAACCTCACTCAGTATTCCTGAGAACAGTATTAAATATAAAGGTCCTATCAAACACCATTATATGAGGTGATTACAACTACCCAAACATTGAGTGGGAGAATTACTCATGTACAACGTCCTTTGCCCAATGTTTCCTAGAGTTTAAAAACTCTAACACCCTGGAACAGCTGGTCACCATGCCCACTAGAGGTGACACCATACTGGACATGATCATTACAAACATGGGGTACCAGTGTTCCACAACAGAGATAAACCCCTCACTGGTATTATCAGATCATAAAGTAATCACACTGGACATCCACACACCCCCCCCCCATCCAGTCAATGAAACCACTGTGAAGACATTTTCAAAAGCAAACTGCACACTTCCCAAGACCAAAGTGGAAAGTTCCAAAGCCATCTTGCTATAGGATAATGGTATACAATCTGCCAAATTATTTACAAGTGCATCCTATGAGCATCTACAGGGATATCACAAATAAAACCAAGATGCACTCCTCCAAAAATAAGAAAACAATCTGCGGGTCGTTGCCCATAAATAAGCTAGACAACAGAAGGAGGAAACTGATAGAGCCAACTTCACTAAAGGAAAGGCATCACTGATCATTATTAGGAAGAAACAATGATCGCTCATAAAATAATCCAAGGACAGTTTCTAATGACAAATTGTCAAGGAATGTTAGAATAACAACCACAAAGCCTTTGGTAGCTATACCAGACATGTAGGTGTCAACTTCCAAATATGCTGTCAGCTACTGACAAATGGCAAGAAATACACTGAACCAACTTTCATTGCCCACATCCTGGGGGACAAGTTCAGTGTAAACTTCCCCCCATTAGCCCCAAAAGGGCCTGTGTCCATCACAGAAGGATGCAGAGCCCCAGACTTCATGGACATGCAGGTAAAGACAGCCCTCTCCAAAGGCAAGAACACAGCATCAATGGGACTGGATGGTGTCCCAGGCTGCGTCTTACACTAGGCCCAAAAGGAACTACACCCTCACCTACATTCACTGCCTAGACTCAATCGTACCACAGGCTATGTACCCAAAGAATGGCATACACTAACAGTCATCCAGCTCCACAAAGGGGGTGCCACAACAGAACCTGGAAACCATTGCCCTATATGTCTACTCAGCCTGGTCTACAAAGCTATTGAGCAAATTGTCATGGAACCCATAAACAGAGACATTGGGGACCTCCAGACAATGGACTGTACACAACCTCGCCTTGTTAAAGGCAGATCCTGCCTCCTAAACATAGTTGACTTATTTCAAACAGTTACCAAGGACATAGATGGAGGTGAAAGTAGTCCACACAGTCCACCTGGACCTCACTAAGGACTTTTTACACCATTCCCCACTCTGTCATCATGGACACACTTACCAGCTTGAACATTAACAGCTATGTCACAGGATGGGTGGCCAAGTGGCTCACAGATCAAACACACATGTTTAGAGTTGTGGGTGCCATGTCCGACTCTAAGCCAGTCACAAATGGCATCCCACAGGTCTTGGTCCTGGGACCCCACCTGTTCAGTAGACACTGCTCAGAGGTACAGGCAAGCATGGGAAGAGTATGGCTGAACAGGTTTGCAGATGACGGCTAACCGTGGTCCATAATCAACTCTATGGCTGACACACACATCCTCCAGAAGGGGCTTACAGAGACAGATACCTGGTGTCAAAACAATGCCCTCAAGCAGAATGCCAAAGAATGCATAGTCATCCCCTTTGGCTAAAACAAAATGCAAACAAATTACCACATAGGTGGTACTCCAGTATGTACGGAGAAAGTCATTAAGGCCCTGGGGACACAGTTAGATAGTAAACTCTCCTTTGATGATCACATGGCCAAAGTGTTTAGACATTCCTTCTATGTAGCCCACCTAATGTAACCCACTTTGTCTAGTCTGATGATGTCACCATCCTACAAATATACCTATGGAAAATAGATCTCACAGTAATGTATATAGCGTGTTGTGTAAATGTGTACACCTGTAGTATCATAAACCATTTAGGTAGGGGTTTGAATCCTGCACTTGACAAGTGTGTGTGTGATCTCCTTGGAGAAGAGCAACCCTTTTGGAGAGTAGTAAAACACCTTAAAAGTGGTATACTAATCTTGGTCAAGTCTGATGATGTCACCATCCTACAAATATACCTGTGGAAAAAGGAACTCACAATAATGTGTATAGAGCATTGTATAAATGCGTACTTCTCTAATAGCATAAACCAGTTAGGTAGGGGTTTGAATCCTGCACTTGACAAGTGTGTGTGTGATCTCCTTGGAGAGGAGCAACCTTTTTGGAGAGTACTCAAACACCTTAAAAGTGGTATACTAATCTTTGTCAAGTCTGATGATGTCTCAATCCTACAAATATACCTGTGGAAAAGAGAACTCACAGTAATGTGTATAGCGTGTTGTGTAAATGCGTACTCCTGTAGTATCATAAACCAGTTAGGTAGGTGTTTGAATTCTGCACTTGACAAGTGTGTGTGATCTCCTTGGAGAGGAGCAGCCATTTTGGAGAGTAGTAAAACACCTTAAAAGTGGTATACTAATCTTGGTCAAGTCTGATGATGTCACCATCCTAAAAATATACCTGTGGAAAAGAGAACTCACACTAATGTGTATAGCATGTTGTGTTAATGCATACTCTTCTAGTATCATGAAGTAGTAGTTAGGTAGGGGTTTGAATCCTGCACTTGGTGAGTGTGTGTGCGTGTGTGTGTGTGTGTGTGTGTGTGTGTGACACTGTTGGTCAATGTGTTGTGGGTTTTACTTTTACTACTGTATGACATATCAGTATGATAACAGTATGTGCATTGCACATGTGAGGTAGCTGTGTGGCAAATACATATACGTACATGTGACCTCAATTATTGCATGTGTGGGAACCCTGCTTTCTCCAAGAACACATCTGTCATCTTTGCCAGAGTGTGCTGCTGCTTTCCAGACCTTAGGTCACATCTGTATGCTTGTGACAAGGCCAGCCACTGCAGTGATCCCTGGCCTAAGTCATCCGTGTCACACACACTCATTATGGTTTCTATTGAATTGTGTGAGTGAGGGTTTATGGCCGAGGTATATGTCAGACCTGTTCAAATGCAGCAAAGTCTGTCAATTATGGCCATTCATTATAGGTGTACAACAACCTTTGTGGATATGCATGCAGATCCCTTATTGCTTATGTGATCCACTGAGGGATTTCAAAATACCTTTTGAAATGTGATTATCAAAGGAGAGATGACGTACCACTTGGTTGCACGTACACATCGGTACCTGTTCTTCATGTTGGTGGCTACTACTTATGTGGTACTGTGGGAATACTATGTTCCATAAAGGTGGATGACTATGCTTTGGTTAGCTTATAGCATTACAGCATGGGTTTGACAACAGGGATCTGTCTGTGTGATACCCTTGTGGAGGATGTGTGTGTTATCTGGAGAATGCATTATAGACCACAGTATGCATTACCAGACGTGGACGGACATATCCCTACTGTGATTGCTTGTACCTAAGAGAGCTATATGCCAAACAGGAGTGGTCTCAGTAATGGGTGCAGGTGAATACCATTGGTTACTGGCATAGTATAGTACCTGAAGGATCCAAATGTTACTGTGTGTCCTACATCTGTGTATCAGTTGTCAAGACATCATCTAACGATTGGTTATGGTCAGGCTGTTGAAGTTATGTATACCACCAGAATGCAAAACAATGACAGATAGTAACAGTATCACCCACAGCACAGTGTCAAACCATGTCATACACACATGTGCAGTCAAGTTCCGAAATGTGTGTAGTACAATGCATACTGGCCACCAATAGAAACTATGGAGTGTTACTGTGTAATACAGGGCATGTCACCCTGCCCATGTGTCCACTATGCACGTACATGCAGACAGTGCACCTCCACCATGTTCACAAATGTACAACTGCAAATCTGTGCTACACACATCCCACACATACTGTCCACTCTCTAACACATGCTGCCAATACTACACACATCAGCCAAGTGGCACGTGGGCAGACAATACACTATTGGAACTAACCCTGGTGTAAACATTACTACATTGACAATCATAGCTTTAATGCATCATGCCTGCTCAGCTACATCTTCAAGCATATCATTACACTCTACTGCTGACAACATGCTAACATTGCTATACTGCTATAATGTCACCCCGTGCATCAGCACCATGGTAGCCTGTTCCTGCATCAATGTTACAGATGACAGGAGGTGGGACAGGTTTCATCATATGCACAGGGTGTGTTGTTGGTTTGCCAGAGGCCTACAGTGAGCCATACAATCGACATGTGTGTGTGTGTGTGTGTGTGTGTGTGTGTGTGTGTGTGTGTGTGTGTGTGTGTGTGAGGGCCAAGAGTACTGCTATGGGCCAATGATGATGTAATGTGTGTGGGTATGTGTTAGCCCTAGGTGTCTTGTTTATGTGTGTGTGTGTGTCTGCATGCACACAGTTCCACCATGTGGCTGCCATATACAGGTATTTGTGGGACAGCCACAGACTGTACCTGCCAGGCTTTACAGATCACTGTCTCTGGCCATGGATACAGTACCTGTGCCTGGCAGGGGTGCTACTGACACTATCAGGTACTAAGCCAGACTGGGTACTATCCCCAGAGGTAGATGGATGTACACTGGACCCAGGTCCCTGCTGGGACTGTTCAGAGCCACGTGCACGTGGTCTTCTAGGACGTTCTATGGATAGCCCACCCCCAACATTGCTGGGGCTGGAACTGGCACTACGGGAGCAGCTGTGACTTGAGGGACATCCGCGGCGATTGCCAGCTGCTGAGGTTGCTGGCATACGTCCACGTCGACGACTCAACCATCCCACACTGTCCTGACACATGGACATTACATTGCAGAGGACATCTAATGTCTCACCCCAACGTCTATCAGTGACCTCAGTGTAATTACAGATGGCACCTGCATGGATAGTGTCAATTATGGCGGTGTTATGTGCCCTCTGTGCCCTTAGTCCCTGTCTGGTGTACCGTTCCATATGTGTCTGTGCCTCCATGACAGCCTGAAACATGCGTGAGGTTGTAAGACCTGTGGCACGTCTGCCAGTGGCATGATGAGCAGCAGTGCTCCGACGAGAACCCCTGGACATCTGCCTATGTGGTACCCTTCCAGACATCTGGGTATGGCTACTGTGTCGGGATGCATGTGCCATAGATACCACACTGTCCTGGCCAATGCTGGCTGTACGCTGTCCCTCAGCTAAGGGCATTGGTGATGGATGTATTGGCAGTATGACTGTGTGCATGGATGGGGTGGACACTTGTGTACTGTCGATTGGTGGCCCAACGATAGACCCTGGCAAACATGCCTGTGCCTCAATACACCTATCATCATTATCACTATTTTGCTCAGTGACATCAGTTTCCCTGCTGCAGTGAACCAGCCCAAACTCAGCACCTGTGAGAGGAAGACAGGAAACACACTTTACAACCTGTACATGATGTTGGCACACATGGACATATGCACACATGCACACATGCACACATGAACACATGCACACATGCACACATGAACACATGAACACATGCACACATGCACACATACACATATGAACACGTGCACACATGAACACATGAACACATGCACACATGCACACATGAACACATGCACACATGAACACATGCACACATGCACACATACACACAGATACACTCCTCACTAAAATAGACACACACACACACACACACACACACACACACACACACACACACACACCACCAGCAATCCAGAACATACTCAATAGCGGGTGATGGTGGGGTACAGTATCACAAGCCAAACATTTATATCACACGTGTCAGCATGCAGGACGTGTGTTGCTCAACAGCATGCAGTGTGAGTGTAGACAGCCCTTGCTAATAACAGTATACATGGCTTTGATGCATGTGTGTTGTTGTTCAGTGATTGGCCTCACCCTGGAATGCAGTGTGTACATGGACACAACATTGCTGTGCAAGTATTAAACGCTCTGCAATGTCCTGTGCACCATCACTCACAGGTATACATACCATGGCTGGATGTGTATCTGTGTGTCACATAGATATCCATTTCTGATTAGAGTGTCTGTGTCTTTAGCAGATAATTGTGGACACAGGTTTAGCACATGCATGCTATGTATACACACAGGATGAGTGGTGCATGTATACCTGATGGAATACCATTGCTCAGCATAGCCATTGTACAGTGGTTATGGTGAGTGTAGGACATATTGTGGAGATGCCAGTACCAGCCATGACATGGCATGCTACAACACAACTGCAACATTAAACATCACACATACACAATGTGTGTCATGTGACCTATACACACAATAGCATTACAAGACATATGTGTGTCACTTTGTACAAATGGTGATTGCTATGCATATTGTTTATAGGTGCATATGTTTGTACACACACAACATTGAGGTGCATAGCAATTAATGATATGTGTAGTACTGTGGCCACTGTAGCTGGATGTGGTGTAGTACCATGAGCCATCATCATGCAGCATCATGTGGTCACTCAAGGCTACTAATGTGTGCCAGACTGGCGCATAGCATGCTGTACCTGAACTGTAGTACCATGGCTACATTCACCATTTTACAGCCAGTTGTTACATGGATTTGTAAGGTGCCCAATAGGGGGCATTGCCTAACATGAATGTGTTATGTGTTGAAGAGTGTCGCACAGCCACATGAGAGGCCTCTACCCCTTAGGTATATTATGTGTGCTGTGTGGATGACATTTGGGATACTGGAGTGTGACCTTACAGCTGGTGTCTGAATACGCCATGTGTAGCATGTTAACGTGTACTGCGTATGACACAGTTGTGTATGTTGTGTGCATGTGTATCGACTCTGCCTATCCAATGTCCACTACAGTGTTGCCACAATTGTGTGGGATGCTCTGTGTATTGCATGTGTTTGAGGCAGCTACTCACGTTACTGAGATGTGCATAGTCTCACAGCAAACATGCACAGCATGCATTATGCGCAGGTGTGTGGCGTGTACATGGCATACACCTCAACTATGACATGCACATTTAATTAGCAATATTAAATGTAGAACACACTCACCAGCATGGGTCTGCTACCTTGCTGTCACACCAGAGGGTCCTACAAGGATATGAGACAGTTTGTCAGTGGCAACAACTGTGGTATTGCTACTGTGTGTTTGCAATCTTACAGTAGTACAATGGTTGACAGTCACAGGCCTGCAGATTATATTCCTAATTATTAGTATTGCACAACACTAGGCACCACATCTTCTAACTACACAGTACACATCTCACATAAGCATGATCTACCAATAGAGGTAAAAGTAGTCTACAGCTATGCCATGTTACCTGCACACTCTATGTCAACTTGCTGGGTGGCTCCTGCCTCCATGATGATACATGTTAGTTGTTGTTGTTGTTGTTGGCCAGGAGCCACCTGGCTCAGGAGCAGCTCTTCCACTCTGGTGAGGGGGGGATGGATGGCTACCCCACCACCTGTGGCAAGCTGTTGTCTACGGATATCAGATGCACACTGCCGGACATGTCTAATTAAATCACTGCAGTGATGGCATACCTGCTCATATGTCCGGTTATGCATGCCTATGTCATTTAACCTATGGACAAGATCTTGCCACAGTGCAGTCCACTCATGCTGGTCCTGGCTGGTTCTTGAGAACAGCAGGGCGTAGTGCTGAACCAAGCTGGTTGTAATCAGTTCCTCCTCTGCTGGGCTATATGAGGGATTACGATGGTGGGCCATCACCCTGGAAGACAATGAAACAATATGTGTGAGCAAGTCATGTGGCACACTTAACATTCTAAAGTACAGATATCAATTAACTGCCATATATAGCAACCTATTGGCTGTCAGAGGATACACACTTTCAATACCACATATCAGTGCTCAACCCACAACTGCCTGACAGTGACTGGCACACTCTATATATCAAACCATGTTTTGCACAGCAACAAAGATAAACCAGTATGTAAGACCATACAACAGTACATGGCACACTGTATGCGACACAATGCACCACCTAGCCACAGGAGGTATATATCAAGCTAATGCATAAAGAAACATGTAATCCATTGCAATGATTGTAAAGTCCAGTTACAGTATTACCAGTATACCACACTAGTCATTGATGGCAAACCCCTGCCTAACATATGTGCACATTCATTAATATAGGTGGCATACTTCTGTACTAGACTATACATGTTGCTAGATACGCACTTATATCCTGTAACACACATATGATCGAGGCCATGGTACAGGCATACCCACACACACATCAGACATACATACCAGACACAAAGGTATGGCAACCCAGATGACCTTTACCTGTGTACCATACAGTACTGTGTGTCAGTAGTTACAAAACCTTATGCCTGAGGTATGTCATCTGTGAGGACTACGGGGAACAGACAAAACAGTGGTTCCAAGAAATGTGGACATACACCATACTGTGCTGTTTAGGCATACAGCTTCAGGTAGTACTACAGTTCATACAGGAGTTGGATTCACCAGCAGTAACACTCAATAAGCATAAATGTACTGCTGTAGCCTACAATGGGACACCCCAGTTGACACCAAGGGACTACGTCAGACCATATGGCATACTGCTTTTTTTGCCTAGCAATAGCATACACATCTTTTGCTGGGATTACAGCTAGGGCACATAATACCATGACAGAAACAGTTTCCCACTTAGCTATCACACATATACAGAACTCTGACATATTCACCAACACATTCACCATCACACTCAGTCAAGCTCACATAGCAATTATTGCAACAAGTACATGTGGGTGTGTATCGGTTCATAGGTAGGTAATGGGCTATTGGCCCTAGGGCCTATAGATGTCTAGCCATATGCTACCCTGGCCTTTGACACACATGTAATTTCATTTTACGTGGCCCTGTCAAGCAGAGCCACAGAGGTGATTCCCAAGGTGTATTTCCTATCTCCCATACAATCATCAGGATTATTTATGATGACTGCTAATTAGGAGCTTTGTTTGCTATTGATAGGTGGCTTGTTCCAGAGTATGGGATGTCTCTGAGATAAGAATCTATCCCTCCAGCATGTGCTGTTTATTGAGGTGGCAGGGTTTAGGTCCCTAGAGCGTGTAGCTCATAGAGATTGTGATCTGTTTACGTGGAGCATGTCCAACAGCTCTGGGTTTGACATAGCTTTGCATGTTAGGCAGAGGTCACCTCTGGGTAGACGGTATGCGACACAGTCTAGCTGTGGTTTTGTGAGATGGTCTGCATAGGGCATCTGTTTGAGGCCGGTATTACTCTTTGTGAGGTATGTCTGTGTCCTTTCCAGTTGCTGTAGATGTCTTGTGAGGTACATACCACATGGGGCATTGTACTCTATAATGGGTTTTATGTGTGTGGAGTAGAGGGGAACACTGACCTATATTTCCCTGGATGACACACCTTTTGTGATGAAGTGTGCCACGTAGACAGATTACATGACTAGTGTGGCACTGTGATTATCAAAGGGGAGACTACTGTCCACATATGTCCCATGGTCTCTTATCACACCTTCGGTGTTAAGTAGACTACCACCTATGTGGTAGTTAATGGGTACAGAGTTTTTGCAAGGAGGGATGGCAATGCAGTGTCAACATTGAGCTTGAGTCCATGGCTTTGTCACCAGGCATCTGTTGCAGTAAATATGACCCTCTCTCTCTCTCTTTATATATATATATATATATATATATATATATATATATATATATATATATATATATATATACATATACACACATACATATAACCATCCATTGGTGTACATATAGATATACATATAGGCACATATACAGTCCACTTTTCATGGTGGGAATATCAAGTATGCGAAGGTTGTGAGATATACAGTTATGTCATAATATTGCACAGTGCTGTGCGGAATGCATTGAAGGTGTTCTCAGCCCATGTAGCTTTAGCAGGCCTCACTGGCTGCAACACTGCAAACCTGACGAATCATACCCACAGCTTTTAACCACCACATGTCATATACCAGCACTGTATGCTGTCTTGTTTGCCACACACTACAAACTACATGGAAATATGCACATAGCAACCTTCAACAACATATATATGTCCACCTTTCACAAACAGTTGCAGTATGTCCCTTGCTCTATGCACTTGTACAGATGCTAATATATCTGACACAGACAGATCTCTCCGTATGTGTGTGCCATACACACACAAGGACCACACTGTTGTAAGTCCATGTACCTCACGGCTGACCTGTTGGGCCTTGCTGCAATATGAACGGGTGTCACATGTGAGCACACAGTAATATTAGAGGGTGTATATATAGCTGCAAATGCTAGATTAGCATACTAGCCTGGTACAGCTGTTGCCAGCGCTAAGCTACACGTTAATATGACTATCATGCATTTGTTACTCTGTCACATCCATGTTTATATAACTGTATGCGCTACTCCCCCAAACAGACATTGCACACACTAATGTACAGAACACAGATAACATGGATCAGATGTTTGACATTTAATGCTGAACTACATATGTCACAGTCATATCCCACTGCACACAGCTACACACTGATTTCTCCATGGCAGCAGTCATGCAGGGCATCTCTGCATAGATACGTACTGCTGCCACATATGGACGATTCAAACTATGTACAGTACTCTTCAAAAACATCTACTACATGCCAGTAAATACATATCTGTTACATACCTTTCCTTTGTATGTGTTTGTCTTAGTCAGTTTCGTGTGTTTTGTAAACTTTTTTTTTATATCTTATTTTTTTTCAATATATTTTTTTCTTTTTTTTCAATATATTATTTTTTTTCAATATATTTTCTTTTATATCTTTTGTTTTTTTCTGTTGCTGTTGTCGGTGTCTCTCTGTGTCACTCTCTCTCTCTCTCTCTACATACCTGCAATGAAATGATTGCATGTGTGGACAGCAAGTACAGCCTGCTTTCATAGGTATCTGCACATGTGCATGTGATGGCCTCTGCACCAGTTGTTGGCCACCATTTGGCAATTGCATGCAGCCTGCTGTGTGGTACTTGCAGTACTCACTGTCATAGCAACCCAATGCTATAAATTGCTAAGTCAGGTAGGCATAGCCCTTTCAGCTTTCCAAAGTGGGGACCATGCTTGTTTGCTGTGGACACCGTTGTGTAAGTCAGAAGGTTGGTATACTTCTTGTATCTGATGCTAGGGGTGTAGCCAGTGATTTGAATGTTGTACTCAGACCTGAATGTTGCCACTTCCAGTACACAGTTGTCAGTGTAGAATTGTACTCACCCCTACAAATGCTAACACAAGATACATGGGAATATGTAGTTTCTTTTCTACTTATACAATTAGCTGCCATACATACATAGTTATTGAGATGTTTTCATTTGGCACATGAACTGTTTGTGAACTGCTATACTGTGGATATTAATGTACTCACTTCTGCACAGTTTGTGTTTTTTTTTGTTGACATTAGCACAGGATGCTCATGAAAACTGGACAATTCCAGTGCTGAGTATGCCTACCTACATCCTTGCTGGACCTTGAACACACAGGTATGTTGTACATTTGGGTGGGGATTGTCCTGCTATGATACTGTGTGGGGGTTGTAAAGTGCTGCTGTAACATTATTTACTGCTAAAATGGCTGGTTTTGTTATCACAGTCATGTAATGCAATTGCACAACAACTGCTGGTAAAGTTCCACAGAACAGGTTTTGTGTTATGGCATTCCTATCTTTCCTTTACATTCACTCATTCTGATGCATGATATATATATTTCAGCAACAACCTGCAATATATCTATTGTGGCTTACTGGTACTTCATGCAGTCTAGTGTGTACAAGGTCCGGGGTTCGAGACTGACAGTGGTCACATGCAGGGTGTCTAAGGCACTTTTAAGCAGTCGTAATCGGGTTTGCGCAGGTTTGCGTGATGCTTAGCAATATTTAGCTAAGCGCACACAAGCGCACACTCACGCAAACTCTCTAACTACTGCTTAAAAGTGCTTACTCCCGCTAACCCCCGCGCTCATTTCTTTGAAAAAAAAGAAAATAGGGAGATATGACAATGGTGAAAAGGGGGCACAAAGAGGGAAAGACAGTAGGGAAAACAGCTAGGGATATGCAGGACGGGTGTAGGGAAGGTCCATAGCTGCCCATTTCTTTAACAGCAACAGCTGTGCATATACTAGTAATTTGGAGGGAATTTTGAAACCTTCCACCCCTGAGAGAGGGGTGAGGACAACGAAGTATGTTGCACTGCCAATTAAATTTCAGTTTATGTGTCCAGCGGACATGTATGCAAAATGGGCAGCTATGTATGGGGCATAATTTTTTTGTGGGAGCAGATTGCCCATTTTTTTTTCAGGTGAGAGTGGAATGTGGGGTAGGAAAAGTAGGTATATTTGAGGAGGTAGGTTAGGGAGGTAAACAGACAAGACAAACAAGACGCATACAGGGGCAGAATATGACACATGGGGTGGGTGAACACCATTGACAGAGAAGGATGTTTGAAATTCGCAAGCCCATGAGCCCACAGATGACAACAGTGGAACTGAGATCCCCACCCATGGGCAGTCACCACTGCACCTTCACAGCCCAGAGGGTGGCTGTGCTGGAGGCTGTGTAGGAGGGGCAGGCTCACCCGTGAGTTGCGCCACTCTTGCCTCGAGCTGGCATAGAGGATCAGTGACTGAACGCTCGATCTCCCTACGCACCACAGCCCGGACTGTTCGGAGGGTGATAGGTGGCCCTCCTCTGGCCATGCTTGCACGGGGGGATGAGCCCCATCCCCTGCAGCGCTTCCCTCCTCTGTTGGCCCTGTGCCACCTTCAGGTGGAAGCACTGCAGGGGATGGGGCTCATCCCCTGCAGTGCTTCCACCTTCGGGTGGAAGCACTGCAGGGGATGAGCCCATCCCCTGCAGCGCTTCCACCCAAAGGTGGCACAGGGCCAATGGAGGAGGAGGTCCCGGGCTGGGCACCGGACCTGCTGGTGCCAGGTGCCATCGCCAGCTGAGGTGGGACAGGTGGATCCGCTGGGACCGGCCTTCCTATACGTTCTATGTTTAGGAGGATTTAATGACAATATGGGTTAGTAATAGCCAACAGCATTCCAAATTAGGTGTAACAGCATGCAGTAGTATTCCCATTGACCCAACACACCAGAGTTCCAACAGTTGAACAGCAAGCATAACACATGCATATATAGAACAACAGTGGACATTCCAACAGCATGCAGGATTGATTGGTGGCAACAGGCCACCAAGATTGTGGTATGTGAACAGGGCACATGCATCAAAGTAAATGCAGATTTTTATAAACCAATAGGACATGTGTCCCAACAAATGTTATGAGATTAGACATACCCATTGAGGTGTGGAATTGCATTGTTTATGCACATACAGTAGGGTGTAGAAGATACCTCCATTAACAACTTATATATACTTATAGTTTACACTACATTCCTAATGACTGCAGTTATATATCCCCTACATGTATTATTACACTAGGCAATGTCCGTTAAATTGTGACATGGGTTTTGCTAGTTCTTTATATACCTGACCTGTATCTGACATACAAACTGTCCAGGATGCAGATGTTACTGCTATGTATTTATATATTTCATTTATATTTATATATCTACATATCTGGATGCATTCAGGTGACATTATCAGGTATATTTTAACAGCCCCCTAAATTTCTAGCAGCACACTGACATTTCTAGGGAACACAATAACAAGCTACTCATGTGCCAGATTAACCTGTACATGCCGGCCATGAACCGACAGTTGAGGACTGTATATATGCTTAACAGCTACTGGCACTTCCTTCATCCACTTTATATGGGCCTACCCATGTGTGGGTTGACTGCACTTAATACAACAGTACTATTTCTATAATGCAAGGGTACAACAACATATCAAAGAAAGTGACACGGACACACTCCAGGAATTGTACCTTTATTAATTACATTACACACTTTTCTAGTGGCTCTCTCATTTATTTGATATATCAGTGCATGCAGAGGACTTTTATTCAAGACTTATTATACCTTTATTAATGGGTTACAACACTCTTTTTCAGGCTCTCTCACTTCTTTTATATTACAAAACATGCTGAATAATTACTAACCTGCCTGGTAGCACAGCCTTAGCAGCCTATCTGCATAGGCTTGCTGATTCTCAGCACGGACACCTGCAGCTGTGAAGTAAATGAAGGGATGAGACATACCTATCCATAATATAGACTACAATAGCAATTCTTACATACTTCATTCCATGGCTACATACTCAGTAGTGGGGCATTTTCCATTTCACGGGCCTCCTGTATCCACTGGTTCAATTGGTCCTCCTTGCGTCTCTTCAGGTCTGAGTAGTGGTGTCTGACCTGCTCACCAGTCTGAGGGACACCTGTGGCACTGGTGAGATCATGTGCTAGATGGTTCCAGGCTTCTGCCTTGTACTCAGTGCCTTGAAACTGGCCCTGCAGGAGTCTTGCATCATGATGATGGACGAGGAGCCAAACCATTAGTTTTGACACCTCAATGCCCCACCGTTGTGCTCGAAAATGAGTGCCATCTCCAACACCGGCTATACTGACTGCAGATGGGAGCTACAACCAGTTATGGCAATTATTCCCGCCTATGGAGCTTAAATGTGCCTCATTTCCCACACTTATTTGTGATTGGACGGTTTTGAAAAATCTCAGCTAAAAGCAAACCTGCTTAGCAATGGGTAAACTTCCATTGATATACATGAGTGTGTTGGAAGTGCATCCATATGTAAAGCTGTCATGGCTTAGTGGTTTAGTACTGTGATTATGGTGCACAGTATCCTGGGTTCGAGGCCTGTCATTGCTTTTTATTTTACTACTGGCCAGACCGGCTAGGAGATGTGGCTATGTTTAGCCGACTTTGCTCAACTTTGCCCAGTGTTGCTCGACGTTGCTCTACATTGCTCTACATTGCCCGACATTGCCCAAGGTTGCACTAGTTAGCGTGGTGTGCAGCTACGCGCAAACATGTTTTGTTTGCGCTAGTTGGCGCGATGCGCAGCTCTGCGCAAAGCCATTGTGCTAGTTAAAGCAGTGCTAAGCTATGAGCACTTATACTTAACTGTGCTTAATACTAGTAAACTTTGCTTAGCAGTGCTTCACATTGCTTAAGATACATTACTTATGCATTTATCAGTATGCATGACCATTTCACCTTCTTATATATATATATATATATATATATATATATATATATATATATATATATAAAATATCGTTCACTACTACATAGGCCATTTCAATGCATTTTACTAAAATTTAAAAGGTAAATGTCAGGAATTATTTTTATGCACAGATTTCCTACAGAAAATGGGAAGGGGAGTGGTGGGACTCGAACCGGGAATGCCGTCTTTTTGTGCGAAAGCTCTACCATTACGCTATTGTTATTTGGCTTAATTTGCATATAAGTAGTTTATTATCCTCTTCAATGTCTACACTGCTAACTGTAGCTAAGCAATAAGCAAACCCGTGCAAACACTCGCAAATACGGGCAGCTATATCGGGAATAATAAAAAAAAAAAAAGGAAAGCTTTACATTTTAAACTTGTACAGGGATTTTGAATGTGGGGGAGTGTAGTGTTGGGTATGCAGACATTTGAGCAGACTCGCTCATTTCAGTTGACATTTGCAGTTTAGGCACTTGCAGGGGCATGGATATTTGGACTGCTCGGCAGTCTGACACACCCCCTGCACTCGTGCACGCTCCATGTTAGCCTTAGAGTTGAGTCAGCATGCCCTCATGAATATGCATGATGCGCTGACATCATACTCTTAGGCTGCGGTTTCCGAGTAAGACTTATTTAGTCTTACACAGAGGATTACTGAATCCCGGCCATAAACTTTTTCTGCTATATCTTTTCCCATTCCCACACCAATCTGGTTTTTCACTTCCTACTGACATACTCATATTTCCTGATTTTTATAGATATTAGAAAATGATTGGGGAGGGCCGTTACAGATCACTGACATCATATCAGAGGAGGTAGGAGCTATTAGATAACCTCTAACTCCTAAGCCTTCTTCTGGCCTGATGACAGAGGACTAAAATATTGCCTGTAGTGCTGACCCTCTGCATGTGGTTGTAGTCCTTAAACAAACACACACACACACACACACACACACACACACACACACACACACACACACACACACACACACACACACACACACACACACACACACATGCACACACACACACACACACACACACACACACACACACACACACACACAGAACCAGTCACAGTGCATGTGCTGCATGACATGGCAAAAAGCTTGCCTCAGTTTTTTTGCTGTCCCTTTGTGATGCTAAATTTCCATCAGGTGTCCTTATGCAAATCAGAACACATCCCTTCCTAGGACATGCAGGCAAGTTTTGACTGTACCTGGGCTCAGTAATCTGACTTGGTCACCAGCAGCCGATCAACACTTGGTCATTCTGTGCCACACAGCTAGCTAGTTATTTAATTCACATTTATAATGGCTGCTGCAGCTGTCATTTCCACATCCATAACATATTACTTTTTGCATGCCAAAAAAGGTTTTGCATTTCCTATGCAAAGTCAGTTTGTTTTTTACTTAGCCTGTGTTCCCTTGTTCACAGCTCATTTGCTCACAGCAACATTCATCTGCAATTAGCTTTGCCACCTCGCAGCAAGAGGTTCTCTGGTTTGATTCTTGGCTGGGGTGCCTTCTGTGCAGAGTCTGCATGTCCTCCCTGCATTCGCATAGGTTTCCTCTGGGTGCTTTGGTTTCTTCCTACATTCCAAAGACACGTATCTGGAGCATTTCTCCCCAGGCCTCTGCTGAAAGTGGGCCTTGTCCCATTCGGACTTTCCTGGTAAACAAATGTTAAATAAATATATAAATAAAATCTGTGTATTCAAGTACAAGAAACTCAGATGTATGTCTGCAATGCTATATACCTTATAGTGTGATAAGGGACTTAGGGACACAGGTGGACAGCGGTCTCACCTTCGATAACCACATTGCCACAACAGTCAGGAAATCCTTCTGTGTGGCACACCTCATCACTAAGGGCTTTCATCCAGAAAAAAAGGAGGTCATTGTCCCACTTTACTCATCCCTCATTAGACCCATTAGAGAGTACAACGCCCCATTTGGTATGTACCTCACAAGACTTCTGCAAAAACTGGAAAGGCCACAGACATACCTCACTAAAAGAATCACAAGCCTAAAACAGATGCCCTATGCTAACCATCTAAAAAACTCCAGCAATACTTTGTCGCATATCGCCTACTCAGAGGCGATCTCTGCTTAACATACAAGGCCATGTCAAACCCAGACATATTGGGTTGGCTGTTGGACATGCTACACTTAAATAAATCCCAATCCCTCAGAGCCACACACTCCAGGGATCTAAACCTGGTCATCACAATGAACAAAACATGCTGGAGGGATAGGTTCCTGACCCACAGACTCCCCATACTCTGGAATAGACTGCCCATACATGTCAAGCTGAGCGCCTCTTTGGCCCTCTTCAAAAGGAACCTTGATGATTGGATGTGAGATAGGAAATTCACCCTGGGGATCACATCAGTCGCCCTGCTAGACAGGGGACCAGGGAAGTAAATATTCTGGGAAGAAATAGCCTGGGAATTGTTATGGCTGGGCTTGTGTAGGCCCTAGGGCTGATAGCCTAGTACTAACCTATGAACCTATGAACCCTAGTCCCACCACCGGAACAGTCACCCAGGGATGCACTGGTTCATGATTGGCCCCTGGAACTGCTTTATGCCTTCTCACCATTCCCCCGGATTCCGGGTGTTTCCATATCTAGACGACTGGCTCCTCACTGCCACCACCAAGCATCAACTGATCAAGGCACGGGACTCCACTATTCACACCTGTACACAACTAGGCCTCACTATAAACTATGAAAAGTCTGCCTTGTTGCTTGTCAGTATATTACATTTATAGGGTCAGATTTAGACACAAGGGCCTTTATAGCAAAACTGCCTCATGAAAGAGTGTTAACCATTCATTGTCAAGTTTTATTCCTCATGAAAAGAAAGAGAATCCAGGCAAGATTCATCCTCAAGGTCTTGGTTTCGATGGCTGCAGCAATTACCTTGGTCCCTATGGCGCGTTTCCACATGAGAATTCTGCAGTGGCTCCTGTTGGCTCAGTTGTCATTCCAGGATTTACCAATGTCACATCAGATTTGGATCACAGAGTCATGCAAGAAGAATTTAGCATGGTGGCGTCACTCCCCTCTGGTATCAATGGGCAGACCATTTCTAACCCCCCAACCCATAGCCACAGTGACCATGGACACTTCCCAGATAGGGTGGCGGGGCATTATCTAGGACAGACTGTTGAAGTGACTTGGCAAGAACAGGAGTACCACTTGCACATCAGTGTCCTAGAGATGACAGCGGTGCTTCTGGCGTTGCAAGCATTTCAAGACTCTCTACCTGCGGGGACTATAGCAATTCCAACAGACAATATGTCGGTAGTATGGTACATCAACAAACAGGGCAGAACCAGGTCTACAAGTATGGCAATGGGTGATGTCTTCTCAATGCTTTCTGGTCGCAATGTACACTCCTGGGAAATCCAACATGATAGCGGACAATCTCAGCAGGGCTATTCTGCTACCTCACAAGTGTTCCCCTGAAACAGGAAGTTGCAGAGCTGATTTTTCACAAATGGGGCCAGCCATGCTGCGATCTTTTCGCCACTCCACTCAACAACAAATGTAGCACCTACTTTGCACTAGTCCCACCACCGGAACAGTCACCCAGGGATGCACTGGTTCATGATTTGCCCTAGGGACTGCTTTATGCCTTCCCACCATTCCCCCTGATCCCTAAAGTTCTTCAGAAAGCACAATCATTGGATTTGCAAGTTAATCCTCATTGCTACTTACTGGCCTCGACAGATTTGGTTCCTATTCCTCTGGCCTCATCTGCAAGGGGAGCTTTGGATACTGGACCCAGTTCCAGATCTCCTGATGCATCAGTCGGGTGCTCTCCACCCTTCCATCCATACTCTCAAGCTGACAGCTTGGTTTCTCCACTTCCAGTCTTAGCCAGGCTCCCAGATGATTCCCCAGCAGTTCAACACATTTTGATTTCATCCCATAAACCCACTACAAGAAAACTTTATGCTAATAAATGGAAGAGGTTCTCTTGTTGGGCAAAAAAGAACTGCATTGATCCTTTTACTGCCCCCATTTCTAAGACTCTGGATGTCCTTGCTGAAACATTTGAATGAGGAGCAGCAGCAGCTACTAACTGAGTTCAGCTAGCTGCCATTACTAATTTTCATGTTGCGGAAATGGGATCTAACATCATGTCCCACAGGCTATGTAAAACATTCCTAAGAGGTACTACCCTGTTAAGAGCTTCAATAAGAGAACCCCCCCCACCCACGGGATTTAAATCTAGTTTTAGAGACTGTCATTCTCCCCCCTTTGAGCCAGCTGCTTCTTGTCCTTTGAAATTTTTGACATGGAAGACTTTTTTCTAAACCACCATTACTTCGGCTAGGAGGGTTTCAGAGTTACAGGCATTATCTATTCATCCCCCGTACTTGATTTTCCACAAAGATAGAGTTTCTCTCAGACCCAATCCCTCCTTCTTACCTAAGGTGTATTCAGAGCACAATTTAAATCAATCCATAGAGCTTCGTGTATTCTTACCCAATTATGGCAACAAGGCAGAGTATAAGCTCCATCAATTGGACGTTCATAGACAGTTTACAGGACTAAGGATTTCAGGAAATCTGACCAATTGTTTATATCCTTTGCAGACAACAAGAAAGGTTGTCTAGTCACTAAAGCGACCTTATCAAAGTGGCTTTCAGACACTATCATACATGTCTACGCTTTGCAGAACAAAGAACTTCCAGGAAAAATTAAAAGACACTCAACTAGGGCCTTGGCTACTTCTATTGTGTTTCAAGCCAAACTGCCTTTAGATTCAATCTGTGCGGCAGCTACATGGGCTAATCCTCATACCTTTATCTCTCATTACAAAGTAGATGTGGCCTCCTGGAACAGGGCATCCTTTGGTTCCAGGGTCTTGAAGAGTCTTTTCCAGTGAGCCACCCAAGATATAGGTGCTGGGGATGCTGTCCCAACCAGCAAGAATGGAGATGAGATGGGGACAACATAACATAAAGAAATTATGTACTCACCATAACATTCCATGTTTGTTGTCCTTCATCTCGCCTTCCTTCTTGCGTCCCACCCTCCTTCCCCCTCCTAGATGGTCAAGAGGAGAATTTCTTTCCTTTTGTTTGGCTACACTGGCTGAGTTCCCTTTTGCTTACCAGTTGGTTAGACCTAGTCTTTTCTTCCTTTCTCTTTGCTGATGTTTACACACATATGCAGGTCCTTTTCGCATAAGTAAGTTTAGCAAAATTTGGACCTATTTAGTCTGGTGGGTTATCACAAACGAGATCTGGGTAACTAATGCTAGGCATGCTGGGATAGGGGCTAGCCTTGAGCAAGTAAAAAGCTCTCAAGCTATAGTATATGGCCGAATCAGAGCCGGGGATCGGATCTGAACCCACCAGCAAGAAGGAAGGTGAGATGAAGGACAACAAACATGGAACGTTATTGTGAGTACATAACTTCTGGGTTTTTTTGGGGCACAATAAAGTGACATTGATCTTTTTTCAGCACCAGTACCTAACGTTCTTGAGTTTTTTACTCCAATTTTTAATGAAGATGGCAGCTCCTCGAATGTTAAAGTACAACTAGCTGCCATTTCTAATTTCCACATAGGAGTAAATAATTCCTCTTTAGTGTCTTCAAAAATTTGTGAGACCTCTGTAAGGGGAACTTTTCTTCTTAGACCCCCTTTTAAAGATCTAACTCCACTATGGAATTTAAATTTAATATTACAAGCTTTAACTCAATCTCCATTTGAACCCTTGGCAAAATGTGAACTAAAATTTTTAACCTGGAAAATATCTTTTAGTAGTTATAACCTCTGCTTGAAGAGCCTCTGAACTTCAAGCCCCATCTTCTAAGCCTCTTTATTTAGTTTTCCATAAAGACAGTCTAGCATTATGAACCAACCCAGCCTTCCTCCTAAGGTCATGTCAGAATCCAACATCAGTCAATATATTAATCTTCCAGTTTTCTTTCCAAATTTCAAGAACAAAGAATACATGTTAAATTTATTGGATGTTCACAGTCAGTTATGTTTCTATTTGCACAAAGCAAAGAATTTCAGAAAAACAGATAAGTTATTTGTTCCCTTTGCAGAATCAAACTTAGGCAAATTAGCTACCAAAGTAACTTTAGCCAGATGGTTAACTGATTGCATTTCCTTTGTCTACAACAAGCTGAGTTTGTCTTTGTCAAAACCTTTAAGAGCCCATTAAAACAGGTTCATGGCAACCTCATCAGTGTTTTTATTCAGGTCTTCCAGGGATGATATTTGTGTGGCTGCAGCTTGGGCTAATCCTCATACCTTTATTACTCATTACAAATTGGATCTAGTCTCAAGGGGAAGAGCAGTCCTCGGCTCAACAGTATCCTTCCTTAGAGCCCTACCAGGATTTAGGTAGCTGGACACTCTGTCCCACTTGTTGATGAATGAATGAAAATTGACAACATCACATAAAGAAGTTCTGTACTCACCATAATATTCCATCTGTGTTGCCCATTTTCATTCTTCCTCCGACCCCCTAAAATTTGGTTTGTGACTTCTGGAAGAACAAGAAGATACTAAAGGAACCAATGTTCCTGTCCTTGAGCTCCAGGTATTGGTTTCTCATATTATACTTGTTTCTAAGTTCCTTTGAAGCTAAAAGATCAGCAAACAAGATTTGCAGTATGGTAGGGGACTAGAGCATTATGGGTAAGGGAGGAGCTCAAGAGTCTCCATTATCCACGAGCTGCAAAAAATGACTGAGTTAGATCCAAGTGTCAGATCTAAACCCAGTTGTTGAGGAAGAATGAAAATGGACAACACAAATAGAATGCTATGGTGAGTACATAACTTCATTTTTTCAGGGTATTCTACATCATCCTTCAAACCAGATTGAATTGTTTCTTCTGGTTTTAAATCATCTGCTTTCCTTGGGGATCATATAATCAGTGCTTCAAAATCAGATGGGAAAAGGATTTTATTCAAGAACGTTTGTTTGTCAAAGAGGAGTGCTTCTTAGAGACCAGTTCTCAACCTGTCCTTTCTCAAATTGTTTATTATGGTACTCCCATTACTAGAGAATTCACTGGTTTACTCAGATTTTCTAGGCCTGGGTCACATTATCAGTTATCTGCTTTACCCTTTTGGTTATCTATTGCTCCGTTACTGTGTTTTGGGAGCTCTCTATTTATGGATAAGTATAAGCTTGATGCTTCTGTAGACTTTTGGCAACTTCCCATTTGACTAACTCATTCCAGTGATCCTAGCTACAGCTGACATATCCTCTTCAGTCACTGCATGGATAAATATCCCACTCCTGCTGGTCCAACTTCCACAGTCTCTAGAAAGAAAACATAACTTACCTAAGAGCCCTTGCTGACTATGTGGGCTTAGACTGTGCCTCAGCCAATGGTGGGTGAAGCTGCAGTGACTATTTCTTGTTCCTCAGACAGCACAGTTGCCTTTCTGGCTTCCTGTTGTCTAGTTCATTCTGCTACCATGCAATGGTGGTTAGCCACATCCTCTTCAGCTGTTCCAGTGTCTGAATCAGGCATGAGAGAACCATATTTACTGGGACACAGAGTTTCTCCAGGGGGTGTTACTGGATATGTATGGGAAAAGAGACCTTTTGAAGGAACACAGATTCCTTTCCTGGTGGGTCACAGAAGATACTTAATAAAATGAAACAAAAGATTAAACACTGTTCACCTGTAGACATGGTATCTATAAGGAAAGATTATTTTCTTTTCTTAGCTAAGAAATTGTTACAGACAATCTATCCAGGTGCACAGTATTCAGTACCAGTAAAGCAGGTTACCTGAAATATTGCTGAAGAAAACTGGCCTTTACATCATCTCCTTGGTTATTAATTTCTTTTCCTCAAATTGTTGCTGGGATGAATGAGATGTTTTTTTTTATTATTTCTGGGAACTAATGGCTGTTCCCGCTGTATTGAGGACATTTTTTAATATGTTGTAAGTGGATTTGCCTCATTCTGTGCCTTTTCCGCCTCTACTGCCGGCTTTGATGGAGATATGTATAAAGCTACCTGTAACAACTTTGATTCACAATCTTCAATCCCAGATAGGCTTTGCAAAGTTTCTTAAATTAACTAGCACTGATTTTCTCTGCAAAGTTCCTTCTCCTTTTGGTATACAGAGGAAGGTTTTAGAACAGATTTGGTATTAGAATGTTCTATTCTTCCTCCTGGGCATATAGAATTCTTATCAGTCTCATATATGGATGTTCATGTCTATCTCAATCTTATTGTTTTTAACTAGCCTATAGCATCCCTGACAAGTGTGTATGATTTAGCATATATTGTATCTAGGGCTGCTGTTTCTGATATTGTTTGAGGAAGTATGCCTGAGTACGAATTCAGAAGTTTTAAGTTAGTCTGAATTTTTGAATTCTAATTTATAGGAAACATGTTTTACTTTGCCCATCTGCTACTCAGGCCCACAAACAATTTGATGAGAGAGGGAAATTACTTGAGGGAGTTTCTAAGATTTTCAGGCCCCACTTTCAAATCTCCATAGAGTTGACAGGAGGGCAGCAATAACAAGCTGGGACCTTTAAATAAATGGACAGTATACAGCTTCAGGATGGCTGTGCTAGCATGCCTTTTTCCTTTCCTTTCATCCTTCCTTCTCCCTCCTCCTTCCTGTCTCAGTTTGTTAAAACCTTTCTCAGGAACTATCTCTTTTCATTCTCCTTTGGCAACAGATTGTGACAAGACTCACTGGGGGATTAAACGTGGTTCAGGGATACAGTTGACACTGAATACAGGGTAGTTCCAACCCACCCTCCCAAACAAACAGATTTTTTTCCCTCCGATTCTTCTGCTTTGCTTACCCCAGGAGTCATAGAACCAGTGCCATTTATTCAACAGATAAAGGCTTCTATTCCAAAATGCTTCTGGTACCAAAGAAACAGCCTTCTTGGAGACCAGTTTTAAACTTTTCCTTCCTATTTCTGTATGGGGAAGTTATAATATTAAAGTTGTTGACCTTTCACAGTCTGTTACGTGCTATTCCACAGGGAAGCTTTATGGTAACGTGACCTAAAAGATTTCTGCACTTCTGGATCTGGGTCACATGATCAGTTATCTGCATTACCCTTTGGCATAGCTCTCAACATTCCATCTCTAAAATGAGGAACACTAGCCTTCATAATGTGGAACAAATGAGCAAAATGTGGAACACATACTGACAGAGTACTAACAACTTCAACTAGGAAGGCCACAGGATAGTTAAAATATGTTGGTTTTACTTATAAAAAAGATATTTTAATGAATTAATATGATTCATTTCTATTTAATATGGATATCAGTTATAAACTTCCTAACACTCAATGTGTGGCAGACCGTTTCAATGTGGAACTTTGAGGAACATGAACTTTTTAAGACTCCAAATGAAGTACATTCCTAGTAATGAGGTACACTTGAGAGGTATGCCCTTTGGGTTATCTGCTTCTTGAAATGATTTGCAAAGTTACTAGCTCCAATCATAGCTTATAGAAAAATGAGTGGCACTCATCTTCTTTTCTTCCTTATTTGGATGACTTACTTATCTTTGCAGAATCTTTTCCAAGACGTCGAGTCCTTAACATGGACTTTTACTCTTCGGACTAAACTAGGATTCCAGAGAAACATTCAGAAGTACTCATTGACCACCTCACAGTGGATTGTACATCTACTATGTCTTACAGACACTCCACAGCAATGGTTTTTGACACAGGAGAAGATGGATTTTTATCTGGAAACCTCCCTGAGCTTCTCAGTTCAGTCTTGGATTTCAGCAAGAGTTTCTCAGGTTTCTGGGGTTCATAACATCTATGATTCATATGATTCCATTCACTAGGTGGTACATGAGAAAGATTCTATGGTAACTAAACACACATGGACCCAACATCTGCATTCTTTAGATTTTGAGATACCTGTCCCGGGCTTTGTATACATGGAAGTGCACTGGTGGAGAGTACAAATACAGGCAATTATGTCCCCCCCCCTTTTCTCCTCAACTTACAAGTTAATCTGTAGCTACAGATGCCTCAATATTTCCTTGGAGAGGGGCAGTTTCTATGATGGCAAAGTTGCAAGTCTGTGGGATTTTTCACACAGACCAAAGCATGCACATTCGAAAAAGAGGTGAACTGTGATATTTGCATTTTAATCACGTCATCATCTATAGTTCTCTGGCCCTCTCCTGATGTTTACAGACAAAAACATAGTGATGTGGTATGTCAACTAGCTAGGGGCACAAAATCGTACCATCTGATGTTGTTAATCTTCATTCCTTACTGATGGTTGTCAGTTCCGTCCTCGGAACCGAGTTGGCTTTATACCAAGCTCGCACCAGCCAAAAACTCTCGAGCTAACCTTTACCCATAGTGCCCTTCTCCCATTTACCTCAGATCTTGTTTGTCACATTGCCAAAAAGCCATGTCAAGCTAGCTCTCAACTAAGCCTAGGTAAAGAAATTGTTCTAACTATTTCTGAGAATCCTTTTCAGCTTTCTATTTAGTCGCTAGTTTACCTTTTTTTTTTTAAACCCTTTTTTACTTCCTTTACTGTTCTTTTGTTACCTTTTTGAGGTATTTCTTCACATAATATTGTTGGTATCCCCTCTCCCTTACCCTTGTGGTAATTTTCTCTAATACCATTGTTGGTATTCCCTCTCCTTCCTTCCTTAGTCCTTTAAAAAAAAAAAAAAAAAAAAAAATCTTTCTCTATCCTACATCTCTGTAACCATGTCAGAAAAAAAGGGAGTGTCTGGTTTCAAACAATGCGACCAGTGCAGTTGTAAGATGCCGAATTCTGATTCTCACACATCTTGTATATATTGTCTGAACGTACCTCATTTATCTGTCCAGCCTCCCTGTGATATTTGGTGAGGGTTCAGGTCTAGAACCCTTAATGAGAGACGAAACAAACTTATTTTGAAAAGCCTTCTTAAAACACCATTTTCAGTGGGCTATCTCTGCGCCGGAGGGTTCACCCACTCCAAGCAAATCCCATAAAAAGAGATTGCACTTGGTTCCATCTTCACTAGTGAAAAAGCAGAGGAACCTAAGTCTAAACACATAAAAGTGACTACTGCACTGAAAATGACCACTACAGCACCTTCTATGCTACCGCTTACGAAATTTGTGCCATCGGCACAGATTACCATTTCAGCACCGAGTACAACAGCATTGACAATGCAACTCCAAATTTTGTCTCCGTTGGTGGTGTCCAGTGATTTAACTTTGGCACTGACCACAGCACTGTCTACAGCCTTTTCTAGCCCAGAAAAACTGACTCCTCTTACTCAAGCTTCCACCGAGACTTCGGTGCCATTGGAGCTTCGGACCCGATATTCTCCAAAGGTGGATCCTTTTCTGGGGCAGCAGTTTAGCCCCTTCCAGGAGCAGTCCATCTCCCCCTTGGGAATATCCACTAGATCAACCAGGAGCCTTTCGGAACTTGACATGGTGCATCTTGTTGATCAGCTGCTTATGGCTAGAGGGATTACTACACCATCCAAAACTTCCCTCCCATTAGAAGTTGGGGGTACTTCTCCAAGGACTCCAGCTTACTCTCCTCCTTTGACCTCAGAGCAGGCATTGAAGACCTTGGAACCAATGTCTATTCTGGTACCCATGACTACAGTTCCACTGGTGGACCTCACTGTGGTTTTGGAGTCATCCCTTTGGCCTTCGGTTCAGTCAGAACCAAGGCTTTCTCAAGATCATGGTTAGACTGCGGCTTCAGTTCCAGGAGCAGCTCTGACTTTTCCTACAGTGCCATCCTCAGTTAAAGGGGCTCTTGCAGTGCCAGCTTTTCTTGAGACTCCATCCCTGGGGACTGGTTCGTTGGAGTGGGGTGAGACCCCAGTTCTGAGGTTGTCATTCTTGACTCCAGGCTCCCATCCCTCTTCAGGTGGGTCTGCGTTCCAGGTGATGGAGAAGGCACTTGCCACTGCTGGCAAACCGTGGATGTTGGACTACCCACTGACTCTTCCCTCTCAGCCACAACTGATACAAGCATCCGTTATGGGACATTGAGCACAAGAGCCTCAGGAGACCCTATTGCAGGGTGCCCCTGCCCCTTCTTCTAATCCTCTACAGAACCCCCCCCCCAAGAAGGACCTAGGAAGAAATCATGCAAGAGGAAGCACATTAACTCCCCTGAGGAGTCTCTCACTGAGGATACAGACTACAATGAAGGGGAAGGGTCCCCATGGTCACTCCTGAAGATGTAACCTTGAAATCTTAAAACAGAGGGGTGACTGGAAGCCCTCCAGCCCTTCCTCTGAGGAATCTGTCTTTCTGTAGGCTTTTCATGCTTGACCCTCTACCTCTTGGGTGACCCCATCTGCAGACGAGCTGATAAAACTCGTGGAGCAGAAGGCTTAGAAGAATTCTGACACTGTCAAACCTATCCCAAAGAGATCAGATAACATTTTATCAGCCCTGGAAGAGAACCCACATTGGTCTAAAGGCCTTCTAATGGATCCTATGGTGGTGGTGGCTGCCACAAAAAAGGAGCTTGCAGAGGAGAGTCAGATGGTCCACACACCTAACAGGGAGTCCTGGGTGGTGGACCGACTAGGGAAGTGAGTATTTGCATCATCGACCTTTGCTATTAGGTCCTTGAACTATCTGGCACATTTTACTAGGTTCCAAAGAGATCTAGTTTCTGAACTATCCGGAATCTTAGCAGGACAAGTGTCTGATGAGGTAAGCGACAAAGTTGCCTCACAGCTAGTGACCCTGGAATCTATATCTAACTCGTACATCTGGTTAATATCCCATGCAGCCAAAGGGGCGGCTAGAGATGGAGGTTCAGGTGTAGTCATGAGACGCCATGCCTGGATATGCCTGTGTGATTTCATGAACCCCTTTAAGTCTTCCTTCCTTAGTGGTCCTGTGGAAGCATCATCCCTATTTGGTCCTAAAGTGAAGGACATGTTAGCCAGGTGTGAGAAGGATGGAAAAACCCTGTCTGCCATAGGTGTACTTTTCTCCACCCCCCCAGCATCCTTATTCAAGGAACCAGCAGACTGTAAAATGTGGCACAAAAAGTCTCAGGGTCCTTTTCGTGACACATGTGGTGAGTTCTCCCTGAGAGGCAGAGGGGGTAACTCTAGTGGAAAATGACCCCTACAGAGGCAGAGGGGGCTCATGTAATCAGGGGTCCAAAGATTCATTCTCCAGACAGCCCTATCAGCGCTCCTGAAGAGTGGCCCGATTGCTTTCCTGTGGAAGCAGTTGGGGGATGTTTTTCCCTGCACCAGACAGCCTGACATTGCATAACCACAGATTCTTGGGTGCAGAGGATAATTACCAGGGGCTACAAAATCCAATTGAACTCCTTCCCAAATCCACAAAAACATATTCACAACATTCCACCCAGTGAAAAGGAATCAGCAGCTGTAGAGATAAAAAAGCTGTGTCAAGAAAGTAATGCAAACAGTCCCACCAGACCAAATAGTATCCGGATTCTACTCAAGATTCTTTTTAGTGTCAAAAAAGACAGGGGACTGGAGACCAAATTTGGATCTCAATGTTCTGAATGAGTTTATCACCCAAACAAAATTCCAGATGGTCACAGTTCAGTCCATTCTTCCATTCTTGGAAAAGGATGATTGGATGTGCTGTATGGACCTTCAGGATGCATATTACCACATAAAAATGGACAAGTGCTCTAGAAAGTTCCTTTGCTTCTGGCTAGGAGCCAGTCATTACCAATTCTGGGTACTGCCCTTCAGACTCTCTACATCCCCCAGAGTGTTCACAAAATGTATGGCAGTAGTTAAAGCTCACTTGAGACAACAAGGATTCCGAAAGTTTCCATATTTAGACAATTGGCTCCTCACCACCCCCACCAAGTGTCTCCTAGAGAAAGTCCTGAACTACACCCTGACATTGACAAAATTCTTGGGAATCTCTATAAATTGGGAGAAAAGCAACCTGATCCCTACTCAGAGCTTAGACTTCATAGGAGCGGTTTTCAATACCTAATCATGCCAAGTGTCAATTCCGGATCACAGATTGCAAAGACTAATGGCTCAACTCAGAGTGATACTCTGTCAGGACATGGCCTCAGCTTGAGAGGTCCTTCAACTTCTAGGTTCAATGGCTGCGGCAATCACCATTGTCCCACTTGTGAGATTACCATGAGACTTGTTCAGTGACTTCTTTTGTCTCAGTATTACTCGAATCATCATCCATTATCTTACCAAATACGGATAGCAGAACAGTGCAAAAACGACCTTTTGTGGTGCATGAAGCCAGATGCAAATCTTTGGAGTCAACCTTTTTTCCCTCCTCAGCACAAGGCCACTGTGACCATGGATGCTTCTCTGATAGGGTGGGGGGTCATTTTCAGGGAATGACTGTCCAAGGCACGTGGTCACTCATAGAGGACAATCTATATATCAGTCTACTAGAACTGAGGGCAGTGCTTCTAGCATTCCAGACAATTCATTCTGTCCTTCCATCTGGAACAATTGCCATTCTATTAGACAACATGACAGTTGTCTGGTATATCAACAAACAAGGGAGAACCAAGTCCTACCCATTGTGCCGAGAGGCCATGAGAGTGTAGCAATGGGTGATAGCTTCCAACTGCTTTCTTATCACAATGCACATTCCCAGGGATTCCAGTGTGATTACAGACAAACTGAGGAGATGTATACTTCTGCCTAATGAGTGGTCCCTCAATCAAACCATAATGGAAAAGATCTTCAGCCGTTGGGGCCAGCCTTTCTACGATCTTTTCACCTCCCCAACAAACCACAAGTACAGCAACTATTTTGCCCTGATCCCCCTGCAGGGGGAGTCCCCAAGGGATACTCTGTTTCATGATTGGCACGCAGGACTTCTATACGCTTTTCCCCCTCTTCCCCTAATTCCAAAATTTCTAAAGAAAGCCCTCCAGTTGAGAAGCAAAGTGATCCTCATTGCACCCTATTGGCCCTGCCAAGTATGGTTCCCTTTTCTTTGGCCTCACCTGATAGACAAGCCATGGATCTTGTATCCAACTCCAGATCTGATTTCTCACCCCCAAGGGTTGATTCACCCGAACATAGCCAGTCTCAAACTGACGGCTTGGTTTCTCCACCTTCAGTAATTACCAGGCAGAACAATCTTTCTTCCCTGGTCTGTGACATTATTCTGGCTTCACATAAACAATCTACCATGAAACTTTACTGTAGTAAATGGAAAAGATTCTTAATATGGTCCTAGCAAAGAAAACTTGATCCTTATTCAGCTCCAGTTACTACAGTTTTGGACTATTTGTCAAATTTTTTTCAAAGTGGGAGCTGCAGCATCAACCATCCATGTTCACTTTGCTGCCAACTCCAGTTTTCATGATGGTTTCAAGGACTCTTCTTTAATTTCCCATTGTCTTTGCAAGACTTTCCTAAAAGGAATTTCTCATATTAGACCTCCCATTAAGGAACCCACACTGAGTCATGGAATCTCTCATTAGTTCTTCAAGCTTTAACGCAACCCCCTTTTGAACCTGTTGCTACCTGCAATATCAAGTTCTTATCCTGGAAGTCCTTATTCCTTGTGGCCATTACCTCAGCTAGACGTATTTTCAAGCTTCAGGCTCTACATATTAAATGCCCCAATATAATTTTTCATAAGAACCGATTATCACTCCAGACAAACCCCACCTTTCTACCCAAATTTGTTTCAGATTTCACAGTAAACCAGTCTATTGATCTACCAGTTTTCTTCCCTAATTTCTCAAACAAAAGAGTATATTGCCTTCACCTGTTATATGTACATAGGCAATTGAGATTTTATCTTGACAGAACAAAGGAAATTTGCAGATCAGACCAATTGTTTGTATCCTTTTCAGGCCCAAAATTTGGGGAAAGCTTCTAAAGTAACTCTATCCAAATGGCTAAGAGACTGTATACTCCTGGTGTATCAATGTTCAAAACCCCCTGTACCAGGCAGAATCAAAACACATTCCACCTAATCTATGGCAACTTCAATAGCTTTTCATTCAAAGGCATCCATGGACAATATCTGTGCAGCTGCAGCATGGGCTACATCCCATACCTTTATCTCTCATTACAAATTGGATCTGGTCTCCAGAGGAAGAGCTTCCTTTGGTTCGATGGTGCTCAGGAATATTCTTAGGGGCCACCCAAGACACATAAGGTAGCTAGGGATTCTGTCCCATCAGTAAGGAATGAATGAAGATTAACAACATAAGATAGAGAAGGTATGTCTTACCATAATGTTCCATCTGTGTTGTTCATCTTCATTCATTCATTATGCCCCACCCTCCTTCCCCCTCCTAAAGGCTCCTGGGGGATTATCTAGGTCCAAATGTCACTCTAGGGAATTTGCTCAGATATAGCCTCTGCTTTTCTTGTCACAGTCAAACTCGATCTGAAGTAACTGGGAGAAGGGCACTATGGGTAAAGCTTAGCTTGAGAGTTTTTGGCTGGCGCGAGCTTGGTATAAGGCTGACTCGGTTCTGAGGACAGAACCGACACCCATCAGTAATAAATGAATGAAGAAGAACAACACAGATGGAACGTTACAGTAAGACATAACTTTTTTTTTCTATACAGGCCGGCTATGATAACTTATGATGCAGCTGTTCAACACTCCTTTAACTCTCTAAGCATCTTACATTCTGTTATAGCAAAACATAGTGACAGGCAAACAGAGCAGGACAAAGGCACACCCTCGTGAATGCATTTGGAGCAAGGAGGACATCCATATACTGATCCAATTCTGTGGAACATTTCAGAGAGATCTGTCTGCCTCCTTTCAAAACAGACAATTGAATATATGCTCCTTTTTCATTCCCTTATAGGGAAATGTTTCTTTATGAATTTTCACCTTTTCCACTAATATCTTGGTAATTTTGAAGATTCAGGCTGAAAAATTATAAACTCAGCTACTTAACTTATAAAATAAGCTGTTTATTAAGACAAAACAGCAAATAGCAAACTCCTCTTATATACCAAACACACAGCCAATAATTCAATTAAAGAATTAAGAAGCACTTCTAAAGGTTGCAACAAAGAACATAAAAGTTTAATTTTATATTATATAAAAATTCATTTTATATAAAAAATATGTGCATCTAGTTTGAAAATGTAAACATGTATCACATATATATGAAAAAAGCATCATAAACACATTTGTTTATATTTCAAAAACAGGTTTAAGTAACACCATTTGGTTCAGATCTGGATAGAGGTCAGCCCCCATTCTTATTATCCACTTGTACTGTTATCTCTAATTTGTTATTAATATCACCACCATGTATATCAGTAAAAATCTGATCTAACACTCTGAATTTAAACCTGTGTTGACTTCCACACTCACTTACATGCTTGGCCAAAGAATTAGTACTATTAACCCTTTTAATATCAGATCTATGCTCTATAATCCTTTCTTTAAGCTTTCTTGCAGCTTTACCTATATAGAAGGACGTGCATATAGTGCACTTAGCAAGATATACCATATTACTTGTATTACAGGATGCAGGACAATGAAACACAAATTCCTTACCTGTTAGTGGATGTGTAAAAACATGGTTTCTATCTATCATCTCACAACATAGGCAATTATAGCAAGGACTTGTACCTAAATAGTTAAATTTAGGATGGGAAGTTGTTGTAGCTCGCCATTCATTCTTTACTGATGGGCTCGGAGCCCATTCCTCGGCTCTGAGTTGGCACCTACTGCAAAGCTTGAGGATTTCAAGTAGCTTGAGGCCAAGTCCCTATCCCATGATGCACCTCGTGTTACCTCAGATCTAGTTTGCCGCTGCAACTGATCGGAGGTTCCTGATAGCTCAGGCCAGTAAAACTTTAAATACTTTTCTATTTCAAAAATTATTGTTAGTTTTTCACTACAGTAGTTAGATATTTAGGTTAGATAAGCTCTTAAAGCTATATCTACAGAGTTCCCTTCCCTATGTACTGTTCTCTTAGCTATATATTTGGCCCAGTTTGTCTTTATAGGCCTATTTAAATTCTCTGAGAAAAAAAAATGTTTATTCAGTGACCTTTTGTCACATATATTGTTAGAATAGTATGTGTGATCACTTAGAGTTAACTTACTTGTTAAAATTCTCTCTGTGTGTGCTTGTTAGCTTTAACTTTAGGCTTGTGTGCATATATTTAGCCTGTTTTTTTTTATTACAAGGCTTATTAGTACTTATAGTTAGCCTTAGTTTAAAAGGCTTGTGTGTGTGTCTGTGTGCTTATAGTTAGCCTGTTCTTTATTAGAAGGCTAATTTATATTGCTGTTGTTGGGTGTGTCCATTTCTGTCATGGCTGATGACAAGGACAAACATCCTAAGTCACGGTTTAAAAATGCCTTAAATGTGGGCAGAAGATGTATGTTACTGACTGCCATGTGAATTGTGTCTACTGCTTGGGTGCCTTGCACTTACAAGACACATGTTCTACATGCCATTCTTTTTCCACTAGAGTCCTCCAAGAGAGAAAAAGAAAGCTTATTGACAGGGGTTTGTTGAAACCTTATTTCCAGGAGGCTTTCAGTGACCAGGATGGATCTAGTAAGTCCTCAAAGTTCTCCAAGACTTCTGTGGAGTCAAAAAAATCAAAAAAAAGTCAAAAGAGTCTGTGACATCGGCTCCAAAGGTCTCGGATCCGACTGTCTTTTCTTTTTGGAGCCTGTCCTCGGTTTTGAAACCGGTATCCAAAATTCCGAAATCACCACTACTCCAGTTGATGCCATCAGTCCGATCATCTCGGTCTTCTGTTAGCCTATCTGATTTGGATGTGGATCGGGTGGTGCAGAAGCTACTACAGGCACCGGCCTTTGCCAAATTATTATCAGCTCAGAACCAGGCGGCTTCAGAGACGAAGATCTGTATACCAGCTATATCTCTTCCTCCTCTGAGACTTACCAGTCCTTCATAGCTGGAGGAGTCGGACTTGCTGATTGTGGAGCCTTCAAAGCCAATGCCTGCTCCAGTGTCTTTGGCTCTGTTCACTCTGACGTCCGCGGTGCTGATCAACGACTTTAGGAGCCGACACTCTCTGGTCGGGTCTGGGGACGATAGTTGAATTGACTTGTCTGTTCTGACTTTGCCTCTTGGGTCTTCGGCTCGGATGAGCTCGGCTCCTACCTCAGGCTTGGAGTCCACTGTCCTGGTGCCGGGGGTATCGATGGTTTCCATGGATCCACCAGTCCCTTTGCATCGGAGCAGAGGTGTCTTCGAAGCCATGAAGAGAGTTATGTCTCACAAGACATCCTCAACTTCGGATCTGGCTTCTTCATCCCCTAAAGTGCCTGTGTCTGCTTCTGCCTCAAAGATCCTTGCTAAGCGCAGAGACCAAAATCCTCAAGAAGCCCCATTGGGTGGCCCATGATCTTCAGAGACATCCCCAGAAGCTCCCACTGATGAGGTTCCCAGGAAGAGAGTGTGTAAGAGGAAACATTTGGACTCCCCTCAAAAGTCATTAACATCTGACACTGACTTGGATGAATCAGAAGGGTCCGCATGGTCCCGCTTTGAGGATATCTCATTTGCTGAGATACTGGAAAACCTTAGGCAGAGAGGTGACTGGCAGTCCACCAACCCTACTAAGGATGAGTTGGTCCTCCTGAAGGCTTTCAGGTCTCAGCCCTCCACCTCTTGGGTGTCCCCACCCTTCGATGAGCTTATGTAGCTGGTCTCACGAAGGGCTTGGGAGTCTCCGGATACCATGGAGTCTGTCACTAGGAGGCCTAATATGTTCATATCTGCCCCCCCTAGATCAATCTTTTTTGACCAAAGGTGTGCCAGTTGATGCCATGGTGGTGGCGGCAGCACCAAAAAGTAAATGTCTGAAACTTCCTCGTCTATCCATTCTCCTAACAGAGACTCCAGGATCATGGATAGATATGGGAAGCACATGTTTAGTTCAGCGACTTTTGCACTTCGTTCACTTAACCCATTTTACGAGACTACAAAGCGATCTCCTTAAAGAGCTGGGAGATACTATTCAGGTTACAGTAGCTGTAGGATCTACAGACAAAGTTGCCACCCAGCTTGCTACTTTCAATTCCATAGTGAACTCATCTATGTGCCTCATTTCATATGCAGCTTATGGAACGAGTAGGGCACCGAGCACAGGAGTTGCTCTTAGTAGACACTCCTAGATGCACTTGTGTTTCTTCGCAGAGCCATTCAAGTCATAATTCGTGAATAACCCCTTTGATGGTTTGTCCCTTTTTGGTCCCAAAGATAAGGAAACTTTAACCAGGTGTGAGCAGGATGGAAAGACTCTGTCTGCTGTCAGGGTCCATTTTTCCACCCCTACCAGACCCTACACCAAGGGTCAAAGGGGAGGGAAAATGTGGTTCAGAAAAGCCCAAGGAGCCTTTCAGGACACACATGGTGAGCCCCCTTCCAGGGCCAGAGGAGAGGGCAATAATGGAAGATGCCACCCTCATAGCAGATGGGGTCCACAACATCAGGGTGACAGAGATCACTTCTTTGGGAAGCCCTACCAGTGCTCCTGAAAGGAGGCCCAACTCTCCTGCTCTGGAGGCAGTCGGGGGTTGTTATCTTTGTACCCAGATGCCTGGCTCAAAATAACAAATGAAAACAGGGTACAGAGTATAATTTTCAGAGGATACTTCATCCCATTTACCACACCCCCTCCACTGACAAGGAAAATCCTGGACATTTCACTCAGTGACAAGCAACAGTAGAGGTCCAGACATTACTAAGAAAAAGAGTCATCCAACCAATCCCAGCAGACCAGGCAGGATCTGTAACTAAAAGACTGGGGACTGGAGACCTATATTGGACCTCAGCAGACTAAACAAATCTGTAAAAAAAGAGAAGTTTTGGATGGTCATGCTTCAGTCAATGCCTCCCTTCTTAGGGAAAGACAATTGGATGTGCTCAATAGATCTCCAGGATGCATGCTACCACATAAAAATAGCCAGGCCATTCAGGGATCATCTGTGCTTCCAGCTGAGAGCCAATCATTACCAGTTTTGAGCCCTGCCCTTTGGTCTCACTACTACAGCCCCCAGAGTGTTCACCAAATGCATGGCAGTGGTCACGGCTCACCTGAGACGTTTAGGATTCCAGGTGTTTCTGTACCTAGACAATTGGCTCCTTACCGCCACCACCAGGGATCAACTCATTCAGGTCATGGAGTCCACTCTGTCACTCTGCAATCAGCTGGGTATTACAATAAACTCAGAAAAATCTGCCTTGTTGCCATCGCAGCATATCATCTTTATCGGAGCAGAACTGGACACCACCACCACCACACTAAGACTTCCAGTAGAAAGAGTCTTACTTCTCTGTCAACATGTTCGCATTCTAATATCCAAAAACAAAGCACTAGCATCAGAAGTTCTGAAATTGTTAGGTATGATGGCAGCAGCAATTCTAGCCATACCACTGGGTCATATGCACATGCAGATACTACAATGGCTGTTGTTCACTCAATGGTCTTACCAAGAGCTCCCTATGTCTCACATGACAATGATCACAAATTCCTGCAAAAAGATCTTCAGTGGTGGTTGACCTCACTTCATGTTACGATATAACGCCCATTTGTGCTACCCCCTCCAGCAGCCACTGTGACCACTGACCCTTCCCTGATATGGTGTGGGGGGCATTTTCAGGGAAAGACAGCCCAAGGCACATGGACCGATCAAGAGACACATCTGCATATCAATGTCCTAGAGATGAGAGCAGTACTTTTGGCATTGCAGTATTTCCAGGACTCTCTTCCTCTGGGTATGATTGCGATTCAGACAGACAACATGTCAGTGGTGTGGTATTTGAACAAACAAGGAGGAACCAGATCATACCCCCTTTGTCGCGATGTCCTCAGGGTATGGCAGTGGGCTATTTCCACTCAGCGCTTTCTGTTAGCAACGCACATCCCAGGGAAATCCAAAGTGATAGCAGACAAGTTGAGCAGAGCAAATGTGAAGTTGTTAATCTCGACGATTATTCTCACTGATGGGTTGGAGCCGATCCTCGGCTCCGGCACAGCCAATAGCAAGCTCAAGGTTTGCCAGTAGCTTGAGACCAGCCCTTTATTCCACCATGCACTGCTAGAATTACCTCAGATCTAGTTTGCCATGGCAAGAGAGAGCTTGGTGATTCAGATAGCTCGGACCATTTTAGAAACAGCAAGTTTTTAAAAAAGTTTTCCTTTTTGATATATTTATGTAATGTGTGTTAGTTCTATTACTTTTAGATAGTTTAGACAGTTTAGATAGTTTAAATTGTTTTAAATTAGGGACTTGTTGGCTTTTTAGTTTGTGTGGGCCATTAGCCGTTTTTCCTACTATTAATCCCTTTAGCAGTTAGATAGTCCCATATTTGTATTATATTTTTATCTATATATTTTTATTTATATATATATATATATATATATATATATATATATATATATATATATATATATATATTACTGTTGTAGATAGTGCCCGGGTTGGACTTAGTTGTTTGTGAATCTATTTACTGTTTTTTTCTCAGTATGTCAGAGGATAGGGAGAAATCCCATCCCAAATCGGGTTTTAAAAAATGCTCAGATTGTGGGCAGAAAATGTCCATCACTGATGGACATATTTAATGTGTCTACTGCTTGGGGCCCAAGCACCTCCAAGACACCTGTAGCATTTGTCACTCCTTCTCTTCAAGAGTACTCTTGGAGAGAAGGAGGAAACTTATAGAGAGAATTGCTACAGCAATCTTTTTCAGAGGTTTTGAATAGCCATGAAGGTGCTAGTACATCTTCCAAATCTTCAAAATCCAAGTCTTCAGATATGGTATCCAAAAAGGTTAAAATTTTAGAAGGAGGGTCATCGGTTCCACAGTCATCAGAGCTGAGTGTATCTTTGATTCGGAGCCAGCTTTCAGTATTGGAGCCGGTCTCCGAAGTTCTTTCTTCACCTCTGCTCCAGTCAGCACCTTCGGTGCATTCAGCTAAGTCTTCAGTCAGCCTTTCAGATTTGGACATGGACTGGCTAATGCAGAAGCTTTTACAGGCACCAGGACTTGCCAAATTGTTGTTGGCCCCAACCAGCTTGTCGGTGCCAAAGACCATGGAACTGAACTTGTCTACTTCTCCTCTGGGCCGTACTGGTCTCTTGGAGCCGAGGGAAGTCGAACCAATGATGGTTGAACCCTTGGAGCCAATATCTGCTCTGGGGTTATCGGCTCCATCTACTCGGATGTCCTTGGCGCCGACCGAGGGCTCTAGGAGCCGACACTCTCCAGTCAGGTCCGGGTAGGATAGTCACACCAACTTGTCAGTGCTGATTCTCCCTCTCGGGGCTTCGGCTCGGATGAGCTCAGCTCCTACCTCAGGCTCGGAGCCCAGGGTTTTAGTGCGGGAGGATCGGACGGTACTCTCAGGTCTGTCCACTCCTCCTTGTCGGAGCCATGGTTCCTTCGATGCTATGAGGACAGTTTTGTCTCCAAAGACAACATCAGCATCAGTTCAGCTTTCCCTCTCCCCTCAAGCTCCTGTGTCTACTTCTGCATCTACTGACCCCTCTAAGCATAGAGACCCTGAGCCTCAAGTACTCCCACAGGGTGTCCCCTGCTCTTCTGAGACCTCCCCAGACCCTCCCACTGAGGAGGTACCCAGAAAGAGACTGTGCAAGAGAAGGCACTTAGACCCCCCACAGGAGTCTTTGGCATCTGACACGGACTTAGATGAGTCAGAAGGGTCCCCTCGGTCCCTCTTTGAGGATATCTCTTTTGCAGAGATACTAGAGATCCTTAGTCAAAGGGGTGACTGGCAGTCCAAGACCCCTACTGAGGATGAGTCTGTGCCCTTGAAGGCTTTTGGGTCTCAACCTTCCACTTCTTGGGTGTCTCTGCCTTATGACAAGCTCATGGATCTGATCTCTTGTAAGGCGTGGGAGTCACTGGAGGCCATGGAACCTGTCCCTCGTAGACCCAATAAATTCATATCTGCCCCAGTCGATAAACCTTTTTTGACAAAAGGAGTGCCTGTGGATGCCATGGTGGTGGCTGCAGCCACCAAAAAGGAAGTATCTGAGACATCCTATTCTATCCATCCCCCTAACAGAGATTCTAGGGTTATGGATAGATATGGGAAGCGCATGTTTAGTTCAGCGACTTTTTCTCTGCGATCACTGAACTACTTGACCCATTTTACAAGACTACAAAGAGATCCCCTGAAAGAGCTAAGAGATACTCTCCAGGGTACAGTAGCAGCAGGAGTGGCCGACAAAGTCAAAGCCCATCTCGCTACCCTTAACTCAGTAGTGAACTCGTCCATGCATCTTATATCCTATGCAGCCGATGGTTCGATTAGAACCGCTAGTTCGGGCATTGCTCTTTGCAGACAAGCCTGGATGCATCTCTGTTCTTTTGCAGAACCCTTCAAGTCTTCTTTTATTAATACCCCATTTGATGGCTCATCACTGTTTGGGCCCAAAGTAAAGGAAACTTTAACCAAGTGTGAACAGGAAGGCAAGACTTTATCTGCCATTGGGGTCTGCCTTTCCACTCCTACTCGGCCCTACCCCAAGGGCCCTATGGGGGGGAAAGATGTGGTTCCGAAAAACTGAAGCAGCCTTTCACGACACACGTGGTGAAAACCCCTCTAGGGGCAGAGGAGGGGGTTATAACGGAAGATGCCACCCCCATGGCAGAGGGGGTCCACAGCAACAGGATGGCAGGAAACAGTTCTCCGGTCAGTCCTACCAGTGCACTTAAAAGGGGGCCTGACTGTTTGGCTCTGGAGGCAGTCGGGGGTCGCTTGTCTTTGTATCCAGAAGCCTAGGTAAACATAACACCGGATACTTGGTTACAGAGCATCATTTCCAGAGGATATTTCATACTGTTCTTTACCCCTCCCATTCCTATCAAAAAAATCCCAGATGTTCCACCCAATCTCAGGGAACAAGCAATAGTGGAGGTCCACAGATTGCTAGAAAAAAAGAGTCATCCAACCAGTCCCAGCAGACCAAGTCATATTCGGAACTTACTGAAGATTCCTTTTGGTACCAAAGAAAACAGGGGACTGGAGACCTATCTTGGACCTCAACAGACTCAACAAATTCATAAAGAAAGAGAAGTTCCGAATGGTCATGCTTCAGTCCATTCTTCCCTTTTTAGGGAAAGGCGATTGGATGTGCTCCATAGATCTCAAGGACGCGTACTATCACATAAAGATGGACAGACACTCCAGAGATAATCTGCGCTTCCGGCTGGGAGCCAATCATTATCAGTTTTGAGTCCTGCCCTTTGGTCTCACTTCAGCCCCCAGAGTGTTCACCAATTGTATGGCAGTGGTCACGGCTCACCTGAGGAGTCTAGGATTCCAGGTCTTTCCATACTTAGACGATTGGCTCCTCACCACTACCACCAGGCATCAATTGACTCAGGCAACACAATACACTCTGACACTCTGCCGTCAATTAGGCATTACGATCAACTTCAAAAAGTCTGCCTTATCGCCATCTCAGCATACCATTTTTATAGGAGCAGAGTTAGATACCTCAACCACCACTCTACGTCTCCCAATCGAAAGAGTCTCCCTTCTTCACCAAAACATCAGCTCACTGGTGTCAAAGAACAAAGCTACAGCAGCGGAGGTACTGAAAGTACTAGGTTTGATGGCGGCAGCAATCCTGGCTATACAACTCGCAAGGATGCATATGCGAATCCTTCAATGGCTTCTTTTCACTCAGTGGTCTTACCAGAAACTACCAATGCACCACATGATTCTTATCACGGATTCTTGCAGGAGAGACCTTCAGTGGTGGTTGACGTCTCTTCATGTTACAGTAGGGAGACCCTTTGCCCCCCCCCCCAGTAGCCACTGTGACCACGGACACTTCCCTGATAGGGTGGGGGGGGCATTTTCAGGGAAAGACTGCCCAAGGCACATGGACAGATCAAGAATCACATCTGCACATCAATGTTCTAGAGCTGAGAGCAGTACTTCTGGCGTTGCAGTACTTTCAGAATTCTCTTCCTCTAGGGACTATTGCAATTCAGACCGACAACATGTCAGCAGTCTAGTACTTGAACAAGCAGGGTGGAACCAAGTCTTAACCCCTTTGTCAAGAAGCCCTCAGGGTTTGGCAATGGGCTGTGTCATCCCAGCGTTTTCTGTTAGCAAAGCACATCCTGGGGAAATCCAACGCCATAGCGGACAAGCTAAGCAGGGCAATATTACTCCCTCACGAGTGATCTCTCAATCAACAGGTTGCAGAGTTGATTTTCCACAAATGGGGCCAGCCTTGCTGCGACCTTTTTGCCAGCCACATCAATTCAAAATGCAGAAGCTACTTTGCCCTGATACCACCTCCCGGTCATCCCCCAAGATGCACTTTTACATGATTGGCCCCCCGGGTCTCCTTTATGCATTTCCACCCTTCCCATTAATAAACAGATTTCTACAGAAAGCAAAATCCCTGGAAAGGAAGGTTATACTCATAGCCCCCTAATGGCCTTGACAGATTTGGCTTCTGTTTCTTCACCATCATCTATTGGAGGATCCATGGATCCTGGACCCAGTTCCTGCCCTTCTGACGCACCCGTCAGGGGACCTTCATCCTTCTCTACAGTCCCTGAAACTGACTGCTTGGCTAATCCACTTCCCCTAATTGCCAGGCTTCATTCAATTTCAGAAGATACAAGACAGAGTCTCTTGTCCTCTCACAAGCCATCTACTATGAAATTATATGGCAGCAAATGGAAAAGGTTCTCAATATGGGCCAATGCACAGAACATTGACCCTTTTCGAGCTCCGCTATCTTCAATCTTGGAATTTTTGACAAAAATTTTTAAGGAAGGGGCAGCAGCTGCTACAGTTCGAGTTCAGTTAGCTGCTATCTCAAATTTTCACCTTGGTCTTGGTGGCTCAAATATTATGAGCCATAAATTATCCAAAACTTTCCTTAAAGGCATTCTTCATATGAGACCTCCGATCAAAATTCCCTTTTCTCCCTGGAATTTAAACCTTATGCTGTCTCAACTTATTCTTCCTCCCTTTGAACCAGCTTTTTCTTGTGATTTAAAATTCTTATCGTGGAAAACAATTTTTCTTGTGGCCACTACATCTGCCCGCAGAGTGTCAGAACTTCAAGCATTATCCATCAGACCACCCTACATGATCTTCCATGCTGATAGAGTATCTCTCAGAATGAACCCCTCTTTTTTGCCTAAAGTCTGATCTGAGTCAAACATCAATCAGGTCATTAAACTACCAGTGTTCTTCCCCAACCACTCTAGCAGCTTAGAATATATGCTGCATAAACTTGATGTTCACAGACAGCTCAGATTTTATCTTGACAGAACTAAGGATATTAGGAACTCAGATCAACTTTTTGTAGCCTTCGGAGAAGCGAGAAAAGGCAATCAAGTGGCTAAAACAACCTTATTTAAATGGTTATCCGATTGTATATCCTTTGTTTATGAAAATGTGAACATGCCTTTAACGCACAAACCAAAAGCTCATTCTACCAGAGCTGTCTCTACCTCTTCTGCTTTTCAAGCTAAATTGCCCCTTGACAATATTTGCGCTGCAGCCACTTGGTCTAACCCTCATACCTTTATCTCACATTACAAAGTAGATAAGGCTTCTAGGGACAGGTCTTCCTTTGGTTCTACAGTACTGAAGAACATACTCCCATGAGCCACCCGGGGTTGAGGGTGCTAGGAACGTTACTACCCATCAGTGAGAATAATCGGCGAGATTAACAACTTTACATATAGAAGTTGTGTACATACCATAATGTTCCATGTGAGTTGCTTATCTCGCCTTTATGCTCACGTCCCTCCCTCCTTCTCCCTCCTGGCTGACTGTTGACTTAGAGGCTAGTGCCATCCTGGTTATTCAATATTTCTCTTTCCCTTTGGGTACTCTTCTTCGTAGATATATATAAGAGAGTATGTATAGGTTGTATATATGTATATATATGTATAGACTATTATTCACAGCAAACAAGATCTGAGGTAATTCTAGCAGTGCATTATGGGATAAGGGGCTGGTCTCGAGCTATTGGCAAACCTTGAGCTTGCTATCGGCCGTGTCGGAGCCGAGGATCGGCTCCAACCTATCAGTGAGAATAAAGGCAAGATAAATAACTCACATGGAACGTTATGGTAAGTACATAACTTCTATTTTTGTTGCCCCATGAGTGGTCCCTCAAGACGGAAATAGCTGACAGGATATTCCGCAGGTGGGGCCAGCCTTGCTGTGACCTTTTTGCCAGTCACATGAACACAAAATGCAGAAGCTACTTCGCCCTGATTCCCCCTCCGGGAAAAGCCCCAAGGGACGCACTCTTCACGATTGGCCCCCGGGTCTCCTCTATGCATTCCCACCAATCCTGTTGATAGCCAAGGTATTACAGAAAGCCAAAGCCCTGGGAAGGACCATCATTCTAATAGCTCCCTATTGACCTCATCAGATTTGGTTCCCCTTCCTTCTTTCAACTTCATCTTTTGGAGGAGCCCCTGGATTCTGGACACAATTCCAGACCTTCTGACACACTCATTGGGGGAACTTCCTCCCTCTCTGCAGTCCCTGTAGCTGACAGCTTGGCTGCTCCAATTCCCATCATAGTCAGGTTCCATAACGTTTCCAATGAGAAGAAGCAAATTCTCTTATCCTCTCATAAGTCCTCTACGAGGAAGCTGTACCTCAGCAAATGGAAAAAATATTCTATATGGGCCTCTAAAAATAATATTGATCCTTACCAAGCCCCTATGGCCTCTATTCTAGAATTCTTAACCATGATATTCAATAAAGGAGCTGCAGTAGCAACAGTCCCTCTTCAACTTGCTGCCATTTCTAAATTTCATCTGGGATTTGAAGGATTGAATATTATGTCACACAAATTATCCAAAGCCTTTCTCAAAGGGACCTTTCATATTAGACCACCTGTGAAATTTCCCTGTTCTCCATGGAATCTAAATTTTATGCTTGCCCGTATAATTCTTCCACCATTTGAACCAGCTTCCTCATGTGACCTCAAATGAAAACCATCTTCTTAGTGGCTATTACTTCTGCCCGCAAAGTGTCAGAGCTTTAGGCCTTATCCATCAAGCCTCCTTATTTGATTTTCCATGCTGACAGACAGAGTCTCACTTCGAACAAACCCCTCTTTCTTACCCAAAGTTTGCACTGAAACTAATCTTGACCAAATTATTGATTTGCCAGTTTTCTTCCCCAACCTTTCCAACAATTTAGAGTACATGCTGCACAAACTTGATGTTCACAGACAGCTCAGATTTTATTTGTATAGAACAAAAGATTTCAGGAAATCAGACCAGCTTTTTGTTTCATTTTCAGATTCCAGGAAGGGTATGCCAGTGGTTAAAACAACTCTGTCTAAATGGTTATCTGATTGTATCACCTTTGCTTATTCAGCTGCCATTATGCCCTTGCAGCATAAAATTAAAGCTCACTCAACCAGAGCAGTTTCTACATTATCTGCTTTTTCTGCCAGACTTCCTATTGATAACATTTGCGCAGCAGCCACGTGGCCAAAACCTCATACCTTTATCATGCATTACAAGGGTGACAGGGCCTCCTTTGGATCCACGGTCCTGAGAAATATACTCTCGTGAGGCACCCAAGGTTGATGGTGCTTGGGACGATACCCATTAGTAAAGAAAGAACGGCGAGATAAAACAACTTCACATAAAGAAGTTATGTACTTACCATAACGTTCCATGTGAGTTGTTCATCTTGCCTTCATTCTTATGTCCCTACCTCCTACCCCCTCCTGGGATCACAGAAGACCTAGATGCTAGATCCTTCCTGGTCACTCAACCCTTCTACTCTCTCTCTCTCTCTTATGGAGTTATAGAATGACATATGGTATTATTATATGCAGCAAACAAGATCTGAGGTAACTCAAGGTGCATCATGGGATAGGGACTTGGCCTCGAGCTACTTGAAATCCTCGAGCTTTGCAGTAGGTGCTGACTCGGAGCCGAGGGATCAGCTCCAAACCCATCAGTAAAGAAAGAAGGTGAGATGAACAACTCACATGGAACGTTATGGTAAGTACATAACTTCTTTTTTATTAATATTAACATAAATCTCCTTATAACATAATTTTTGCTTAAGGTTAGGGCAATTACAATAAGAAAATCTAGGGTCCAGATCAATAAGTGAACACAATTCAGGGCAAAATCTAAAAATACACCAATTATTACTTATTACATTTCTTATCGCAGTGATAGCTCTACTGTAAGTTGTTGTTGTTGTGTCTTTCGGCTTTTCCCGGTTAGGGGTCGCCACAGCGGAACTCCGGTCCACTAATGATTGGCAGTAGATTTTTACATGCCGAGTTGCCGGCCCTGATGCACAATCTTCAATGAAGGTAGACCCATTCACGCATGTCTCCACACAGAAGGCACTCTAGCTGAGAATCGAACAGGACAACGTCTTACCGTGAGGCGACAATGCTACCGCAGCACCACCACTGTAAGTTGTAACGTACCTAATTCTAGTAGCATTATTTTCTTCATGACACCTTTCTTTATATAAGGTGCTCATTTTAGGACCAAAACTAGGTAATTTTTTGGATGTCTGCATAGAGTATGATGGCATTAACCTAAACACATCAGTGTTTAAGAAACTGGTGCATAGAAATAAATTTTTACACAGTACCAGCATGCATGCACCCCACATTTTGAAAAGTGTTACTAAAGGACAATTTATTCGTATAAGCAGGTTAAATAATAGGGACGCTATGTGAGCTATTTGATATTGTACTTAATAATAACATCTTTATTTTTAATGATGTTATTTATTATGAGCAAACAGGTATTGTGATGGGTACTTCCATCACTAATACATATGCGAATTTAACACTTAGCGAATGAGAAGAAAAGTATATTTATAATAGTGCCCCTAACTTTAGATCACGAGTGAGGTTCTATAAGAGTTTTGTAGACTATGTGTTTTTTATTTGGGTGGGCACTCAGGACTCTTTAAATGAATTCTTTACTTATTTGAATTCTACAACACATTTTTTGAGATTTGAGATGACAAGTTCATTAACAGAAATAATTTTTATAGATGTACATTTGACTTGGGATAATGGGAATTTAGATACTAGTATATATAAAAAATCAGTTCACAAAAATAAATACCTACATAGAAAGAGTATGCATCCTAACCGTACCTTTCAGGGTATAGTAAGGAGTCGTTATTTTAGAGCTAGTCAATTGAATACTAAAGATACTGTTTGCATAGAACAAATACATAATATGACATCTGAATTCCAACAAAGGGGATATGATCAGAAATTTTTGTTGGAAGAAAAAATAAAATACTTAATTTGAGATATAATAGAGCCAAGCCACATTTTTCTGTTCCCACCTTTAACTCACCCTGTACATCTAGAAATAATAATAATTATTATTTGTGATGTATCACTACTCATAGTAGATATACATCTGAAGTTAAGAAGATTATAAATAATAATTGGGGTATCCTGACAGCCATACTTGAATTAAGTAACATTATTCCATCACATCCCCTATTTGCATATAAAAATTGTACTAATTTAAAAAGTAAGTTATGTTATAAGGACATGCAACAATATAGAAGAAAAAAAGTACAATTGAATAAAAAGGGAACTTTTCCCTGCATGAATTGTTCTGTGTGTAAAGTTATATGTAAAGATAATATTTATTCATCCTACTACACATAAACCATATACTTTTTCTTATACCGCTACTTGCAATATATCAAATATAGTTTATTTAGCTACGTGCAGTAGCTGTTCATATTTTTATGTAGTGAAATGTACGTGAAAGCTGTGTGATCGTATAATAGAACATAGATCAGATACACGAAGGTCTGTTTTAGCCAATGCTGTTGCTAAACACAGAGTTGAATTAGGAACTTCCTATACTTTTAGTTTTAGAGTGATTGATATACAATATGATAGTATGAGAGGTGGTGATAGAAATAACGATTTAGAAATGAAGGAATATACTTGGATTATTAGATTACAAGCTGATCATATACCTGGTATAAATACTGTGGTATCTTTAAAACCTGTGTTGAAATATAAACAATTGTGTTTAAAGTGATATTTTCTTATGTAGAGGCAAGCTCCATGTCTTTTTAATTGATTGTGTCCTTTGATTAACTGTTATAATATGACTATTACTTTTAGTTTAAAATTATTACAGTATGGTGTAGTTTTATCACACAATGAAGACGGATTTCATCTGAAAGCTTTGTGTTGTTTATTGCTTTATTAAAGCACAGTACGTAACTCAGCCATTTTGTTTTTGGATTTTTGGACTGCATATTGGTAATGGCAAGCTTATTACGGCATTCTAGTTTCTTTTTTGGTTTTTCTTTTAGCATCCTAGCCACTACAGTTATACCGACAGACTTGAGCTTTACAGTGGCTATAGGTGGTGTGGAATGTGCCCTAAAACAACTTGCTTTGGAAGCTGGCCAGCTGGTCCAGTCTTTGGCAGGGCATCCCATATGTTTTAGGCTACTGCAACAGTAATCCAGTCAAACCTCGACTGTTATGGCAAGTTTACTTAAGCAACTGTAGTTTTGTTATGTATGCAGAAGACCTTTGCATATTTAACAGGAAATGAACCAATACCTGACTGTCTCTACTACTGATAGTCCTCAAGCTACCATTCAAAATTCCATGACAGAGATGCATAACTCCAGATCTGATATTGTTAATCCCCGTTCATTCCTTACACATGGGTATCGGTTCTGAGCGTGGAACCGAGCTGGCCATTTTCCAAGCTCGCGTCAGTGTCAAACTCTCGAGCTAAACTCTTACCCACAATCCCCCTCTCCCTGCTACCCCAGATTCCGTTTGCTGCATTGCCATTCGGTCGTGTCAAGCTACTTCTCTTGAGCTAAGTACAGTCAGTTGTTGTTTAATTGCTTTATAGATTACTTTTCTGTCAGAAAAGTTCATATTTTATTGTCTCTTACCCTATCGCATCTAGCGTTCATATTTTCTTCAGGTTCTTCTGCTTTTCTTTACTACTATTACCATGCGGTATTCTCTCCTTACCATCATTGGTAATCTTTTTCCCTTTTCTCTCTCATACCTTTGGGTAATCTCTTGTACCATTGCTGGTACCTTTCTATTAATTAATTTGCTGTCATGGCAGATAAAAAAGGTAGTCCAGGGTTTAAGCGGTGTTCTGATTGTGGACACAAACTGCCTACTTCTGATGCGCACTCTTTGTGTGTTTATTGCTTGGGAGCTTCCCATTTGTCTATTGACCCACCCTGTACTATTTGTGAGAACTTTTCTAATAGAACATTGTTTGAAAGGAAAAACAAGCTGATTCTGAAGGGACTTCTAAAATCTCCCTTTTCAGAGGCTATTTCTGGGTTGGAGGTCTCAACCCCTCCTAGACCCCATAAGAAAATGGATGTTCCTCCTAAGGCTAAATCTTTGCCTTTGTCCCCGGCTGGGGACTCTCGCCAACTAAAACCTAAAAAGGCTAAAGTTTCCACTCCGGAGCTCTCTCAGTCAGCCTTAGTGCATTCAGTGTCTAGACCTTTGGCACTGAGGCCTTCGGCTCCACTAGTGATTTTGGCTCCGTCTTCTCCTGCAGCCTTCTATATATCAGCACCAAGGGGCTCCTCGGTTCAGACCATTACCACTGTATCTGCACCGACCATTCAGTTGGAACAGACCTTGACTGCGTTGGCTCTGAGATCTTACTCGTAACCGATGCCTTTATTGTTGACTCCAGTTTTGTCAGTTCCAGGTTCGGCACCAACAACCACTTCGGCCCCGGTCCCTGTGTCGGTGCAGACAATGACTTCGGCACTGATGACCAGTCTCTCTCTGCACCAGTGTCCTTGGTGTGGTCAGATGAGATGGGCACCGAGTCTGCCTCTTCTGTGGACAGGCCTGTTTCTCCCTCAGTCTTCGTGAGGTCCACTAGAAGCCTTTCCGAACATGATGTGTTGCGTCTTATGGACCAGGTACTCTTGGCCAGAGGTATCCCACCCCTCAGGAACTATCCTTCCTTGTGAGGTGATCACCCATCTCTAAAGACCCCTTCTTATTCTCCTCCTTCATTGCCTTTGAAGTCTATGGATATAGCACAGTCTTCCCCTTCTGCAGTTCCCTTTATGGATGTCACTAAGGAACCGCAGTTGCCTTCGTGGCAGGAAAGTTTTGCTATGACCCAGGATGTCAGCTGTGATACGCATAGCTTGCTGCTCCACAGCCATCTAGGGACTCCAGGTCAGCAGGCTGAGCCACTTAGGGGAGGGGTGACCCCTGTCCTAGACATACACTCCTCTTCGGGTGGACCAGCCTTCCAATTGATGGAGAAGGCTTTCGCTGCTACTTGCGGTACTGGACTGTCTATACCTCCTCCCTCCTCTGGTACACTGGTTTCATAAGTCACATCTAGTGGACAGTGGGTGCAAGGGCCGCAGGACATATTCCCTCAAGAATCCCATTTTCCCTTGTCTTCTCCAGCTTATCCCGCTGAGGAGGTCCACCGGAAAAGTTTGTGTAAGAGGAAGCACATGGACTCCACAGAGGAGTCCCTCACCGAAGACACAGATTTCGATGAGGTGATATCCTCAAAATCCTGAAACAGAGAGGTGACTGGCAGTCCTCTAATCTGACCTCTGAGGAATCTGTGTGCCTGCTGGCCTTTCGCGTCCAGCCCCCTACCTCCTGGGTTACTCCACCTGCCGATGAACTTGTCCGGCTCATCATGCAGCATGCTTGGAAGGCTCCTGATACCGTCAAGGCTATTCCCCGGAGGCCAGATAAGATCTTGTCCCCTCTTGCTTCAGATCCCCATTGGTCCAAAGGTCTTCCTGTGGATGCTTTGTTGGTGGCGGCCGCAACAAAAAAGGATCTGGCAGAAGAATAAACCCAGACTGTCCATCCTCCTAACAGAGAGTCCTGCGCCCTGGACAGGATAGGGAAGCGCACCTTTGCTTCAGCGACCTTACCTTTGCTATCAGGTCCCTGAATTATATGGCATATTTTACCAGGCTTCAAAGGGATCTGGTTTCTAAGCTCTCTGAAACCTTGGCTGGTGCCGTGTCTGATGAGGTCCGTGACAAAGTGGCCTCTCAGCTGGCCACCATTGAGTCTATAGCTAACTCCTCTATGCGACTGATATCTCATGCATCAGAAGGAGCAGCTAGAGCAGCAGGTTCAGCTGCGGTCTTGAGACAACACGCCTGGATGCAGTTGTGCAACTTCGCGGAACCCTTTAAGTCTTCTTTTCTTAATGCCCCCATTGAGGCCTCCTCGTTGTTTGGGCCCAAAGTTAAAAGCACACTGGCCAGATGTGAACAGGACGGTAGATCCTTTCTGCCATAGGTGTCAGTTATTCTTCCCCTCAACGTGCTTTCTTCCGAAACCAAAAGAGTGGGAAGATATGGTTAAAAAAATCTCAGGGTCCTTTCCGTGACACACAGGCCGAGTTCTCCCCCAGAGGCAGATGGGAAACTCACAGAGAAGACGCTCCTTTCAGGGCAGAGGGGGACCGCATAACCAGGGTTCCAGGGATTCTTTCCCTGGTCAATCCTGTCAGCGATCCTGAAGAGCGGACCAACTCCTTTCCTCTGGAGATGGTTGGGGGACATTTCTCCTTGTACCCTTCTGTCTGGCTAACCATTAATGTGAGAGTGTTCAATCTCGCCGTTTGTTCTTACACCTGGGTTCGGAGTCGATCCTCAGCTCCGTGTCGGCCGCTTGACAAAGCTCTGCATCGAGAAGAAGCTCGAGACCAACCTAACTCCCACAATCCCCCTCTGCCTTTACCTCAGATCTAGTTTGCCGCTGCAAAGATCGCATCATTTTGATGAGCTCGGACCACCTGAAAGATAAGATTGATTATTTCTTATAATTCTTTCATTAGTTTTTATATACAGATTTCTCAGATTGACTGTGTGTATGTGTGAGTAGTGTATCGAGGGTTTCTCGGTTCCGTATATAAGTTTTATATACTTTTATATACTTTTGAGTTTTCCCTCGGGGCCTACCCCACCCTTAACTGGATTTGACTATTGGATGTGACTTAAGTTTCTGGATTTGACAAATATTACTGGATTTGACTTATTTGCTGGATTTGACATTACTACTGGTTTTTCACTGTTTTCTGGATTGGAATTTGTTACCATGTCAGAGAAAGCTAAATCAGGCTTCAAAAGGTGCCAGTGTGGACAGAAGATGTCTGACACAGACAATCATAGTTCCTGCGTCTACTGTCTTGGCCCTCTCCATCTGCAGGAAGACTGCTCTATCTGTCATTCTTTCAGTGGAAGGGTCATGACAGATAGGCGCAGGAAACTTATGGATAGGGGTCTTTTGAAGCCTGCATTCCAAGAGGCTCTGGATGCATCAGACCAGGCATCTAAATCCTCGAAGGAATCGAAGACGTCGGAGCCCAAGTCATCGGCTCCGAGCTCTTCATTCAAAGTTCGATTACCGGTTCCACAGACTTCGGGGCCGAGTGTTGAACTGTTGTCAGTTACCGAGCCTCGAGTCTTGGAACCGGTGACGGAGCTCCCTCCTCCGGCACTTTTGAGGTCGGCTCCATCTTCGATTCCTTCGACGCGTTCTTCCAGGCCCCTCTCTGACACCGATGTAGACCACGTGGTGCAGAAATTGATGGAGAATACAGCCTTGTCCAAACTCATTTCTGTCTCCTCCCAGTTGGTGTCGAGACTCGAAGGCCTTCCCTTATCTCCACCTGTTCCTCCTCCGATGCCTATCCAGTCTTCAGAGCCGGGAGAAGCTGACCTGGTGATTGTGGAGCCCTCGGTACCAGAGCCGTCTTTTTCTCAGTCAGTACCGTTCACCTCGACTCCGTCAGATCCAGTACCGGAGTCTCGGAGCCGAAGATCCATCCTTGGGTCCGGGACCGAGAGTCGGACCGATGTTTCGGTTCCGACGCTCCCTCTCGGGGCCTCGGCTTGGATCGACTCGGCTCCGTCCTCGGGGTCGATGCCTTCGGTGCCTGTCTCGGGAATTCCTCCGACTTCTTCGGAACCAGGGGATGTCTCGACACGGGACCCGGGGGCCTTCGAACTCATGAGGAAGGTGTTGTCTGTTCAGACAACCACTTCAGCAGAAACAACTTCTCCTTCCCATAAAGGGCCGTTATCCTCCTCTGCACCCACGGCTACATCTAAGCGTCGAGCACCAGTGTCTCAGCCACCCCTAGAAGGTGCCCCTTCTTCCTCGGAGGCTTCTTCGGATGCCCCCCCCGAGGAAGTTCCGAGGAAAAGATTGTGTAAGAGGAGACACTTAGATTCTCCACAAGAATCATTGACATCGGACACTGACTTAGATGAGTCAGAAGGGTCCCCAAAATCACCCTCGGAGGATGTCTCCTTTTCTGACATCCTGGAGATCCTAAAGCAGAGAGGTGATTGGCAATCCCTCTCCCCTTCTGAGGATGAGTTAGTCTTGCTGAAGGCATTCGGTGCTCGCCCTTCCTCCTCCTGGGTCACTCCGCCCTTCGATGAGTTAATGGAGCTGATTGCTCGAAGGGCGTGGGAGACACCTGACACAGTGGAGCCAGTCCCTAGAAAGCCTAACAAATTTATTACTGCCCCTCAAGATAAGGCTTATCTGACAAAGGGAGTGCCAGTGGACGCTATGGTGGTGGCAGCGGCCACGAAAAAGGAGATGTCGGAATCTTCCTCATCTGTCCATCCGCCTAATAGAGATTCTAGGACTATGGACAGATATGGGAAGTGCATTTTTAGTTCAGCGGCTTTTTCTATGCGATCCCTGAACTATTTGACCCATTTTACACGTCTACAGAGGGATCTAATCAAAGAGTTGGGAAGATACCCTCCAGGGTACTACAGATGCTGCTGTCTCGGAGAAGGTTACAGCACATCTCAATACCCTAACTTCTATTGTAAACTCGTCCATGAGGCTGATCTCATACGCAGCCGAAGGATCGAGTAGGGTAGCAGCTTCAGCGATTGCTCTTCGTAGGCAGTCCTGGATGCGCTTATGTTCATTTGCGGAAGCCTTCAAGTCTTCCTTTACTAACGCCCCATTTGATGGTGCCACTCTCTTTGGCCCTAAAGTAAAGGAGACCCTTACCCGGTGTGAGCAAGAGGGAGAGACTCTGTCTGCTGTCGGAGTCCGTTTTTCCACCCCATCCAGACCGTACCCCAAAGGGCAACGTGGTGGAAAAATGTGGTTTCGAAAACCCCAGGGTTCTTTTCCAGGCGCACAGGGTGATACCCCCTCCAGAGGCAGAGGAGGGGGTAGAGGTGGAAGACGTCACCCTGGCGGCAGAGGGGGTCCGCAAAACCAAGGTGACAGGGATACACTCCCCGGGAAACCTTTTCAGCACTCCTGAGAGGAGGCCCGACTGTCCTGCTCTGGAGGCAGTCGGGGGTCGCTTAGCTTTGTACGCTCAGGCCTGGCAAAATCTTACATCAGACAATTGGGTAAAAAGCATTGATACCAGAGGCTACAAAATTCCCTTTCTATTGCCCCCAATTCCACAGAAAAGACTCCCAGATGTGCCGCCCCATCTGCGAGGCCCTGCAGCTACAGAAGTTTCAAAGCTGCTAGAAAAAAGAGTCATCCAACCAGTCCCAGCGGACCAAAGAGGATTCGGAACTTACTCAAGGTTCTTTTTAGTTCCAAAAAAGACAGGGGACTGGAGGCCTATTCTGGACCTAAGCAAACTCAATTCCTTCATCAAGAAAGAAAAGTTCCGAATGGTCACGCTTCAATCGATCCTTCCATATTTACAGAAGGACGACTGGATGTGCTCAATAGATCTAAAGGACGCATACTACCACATCAAAATGGCCAGGGCGTCCAGGGATCACTTGCGCTTCCAGCTGGGAGCCAGTCACTTTCAGTTTCAAGCCCTGCCCTTTGGTCTGACCTCAGCCCCCAGGGTCTTCACCAAATGTATGGCAGTGGTAGCGTCTCACTTGAGATGCCTCGGATTCAGGGTGTTTCCGTATCTGGACGACTGGCTCCTTTCTGCCACCACCGAGCATCGACTAATTCAGGCCAGGGATTACACACTACAACTTTGTGTTCATCTCGGAATTTCCGTAAATTTCGAAAAATCTTTACTACAGCCATCACAGCATATCTCATTCATAGGAGCAGAATTGGATACGCATTGCTTAATTCTAAGGCTTCCCCCAGAAAGGATAGCCTCCCTACAAAGCCATATATCTCTTCTTCTCTCATCCAGAAAATCCCCAGCGAAACTGGTTCTGAAGGTTTTGGGCCTCATGGCAGCTTCTCTAATTGCGATACCCTTGGGAAGACTGCACATGAGAGTTCTTCAATGGCGTCTGTTTGCACAATGGTCGTTCCAAAAGTTACCCCTGACACACGAGATCTATATCACAAACATATGCAAATCGCACCTGGCTTGGTGGCTTCGAACTTGCAACCTCTCCAGTGGAAGACCATTCGTGCTACCCACTCCAACAGCAACGGTGACCACGGACGCTTCCCTGATAGGGTGGGGGGGCATCTTTCAGGGACAGACAGTCCAAGACGAATGGACCAATTTGGAATACAATCTCCATATCAATGTTCTGGAGTTGAGGGCAGTGTTTCTAGCGTTGCAACACTTTGCTCCCCTTCTTCCTCTAGGGACAATTGCAGTCCAGACGGACAACATGTCTGTAGTCTGGTACACAAGCAAGGGGGAACCAAGTCTTACCAACTATGCAGAGAGGCCATGAGAATCTGGCAATGGGCAGAGTCCACGGGTCGCTTTCTCATAGCAACGCACATCCCGGGGTTATCCAACGTCATAGCGGACAGGTTGAGCAGAGCCATCCTGTTACCTCACGAGTGGTCCCTCAAACAGTCAGTTGCGAAGGAGATTTTTCGCAAGTGGGGCCAGCCTTCCTGCGATCTGTTTGCGTCTCCAATGAACGCCAAATGCAGAAGCTATTTTGCCCTATTGCCCCCTCCAGGGGAAGTCCCAAGGGACGCTCTAGTTCACGATTGGCCCCCGGGTCTCCTGTACGCCTTTCCTCCTGTTCCCCTGATTTCAAAGTTTCTGCAGAAAGCCAGCAACCTGCAAAGGACAATTATCCTCATTGCCCCATTCTGGCCTCGTCAAATATGGTTTCCCTTTCTTCTAGCACACCAAATGCGGGAACCCTGGATCCTGGACCCAGAGCCGGATCTACTGACCCACTCGTCAGGGGCTCTCCACCCGTCGCTTCTCTCCCTCAAACTAGCAGCTTGGCTGCTCCGCTTCCCTTCTTAGCCAGGTCTGATATTCTATCCCCTGCAGTTCAAAATATCCTGGTGGCTTCTCATAAAGCATCCACTACAAGGATTTACACCAGTAAATGGAAGCGTTTTGTGCACTGGGCAACTACACAACAATTGGATCCCTTAGTAGCACCTCTGAATAAGGTCTTGGAGTTTTTAACCGAATTGTTCCACCAAGGGGCTTCTCCGGCCACGTTGAGAGTGCAATTAGCTGCCATATCGAATTTCCATGTGGGAGAAAGTGGGGCTCCTATTATGGCTCACAGACTTTGTAAGGCCTTTCTAAAAGGATCTTTCCATATTAGACCACCAGTTAGAAGTCCTACTTCACCTTGGAACTTGAACCTTCTCTTGTCACAGCTTATGCTACCACCCTTTGAACCAGCCTCTTCCTGTCCTTTGAAGTTTTTGTCATGGAAGACCCTCTTTCTGATGGCTATCACATCGGCCAGGCGGGTATCGGAGCTTCAGGCTCTTTCAGTTCAACATCCTTATTTAATTTTTCACCCTGACAGAGTTTCTCTTCGCACTAATCCATCCTTTCTTCCCAAAGTTTGCTCCGCTAATAATATTAATCAGTCCATTGAACTGCCCACATTTTTCAAGAACCACTCCAATAAATTGGAATATATGTTACACAAGTTAGATGTTCATAGACAACTCAGATTTTACTTGGACAGAACAAAAGATCACAGGAAAACAGACCAGCTCTTTGTGGCCTTCTCAGACACCAAGATGGGTATGGCAGTTACAAAATGAACCCTGTCCAAATGGCTTTCTGACTGTATTATTTTTGTCTATTCTGCCTCTGAGCAAACTTTACCTGTCAAGCCCAAAGAGCACTCTACAAGATCAGTATCTACATCCCTGGCTCATGCAGCTCGCCTACCGTTAGACACTATTTGTGCGGCTGCCACTTGGTCTAAACCACATACCTTCATTTCTCATTACAAAGTGGACAGGATTTCTAGGGACAGGGCAACCTTTGGTTCCACTGTGCTCAGGAACGTTCTTCCCTGAGTTCCTCAGGAACACGGAGCTGGGGACGCTACCCAGGTGTAAGAACAAACGGCGAGATTGAACACTCTCACATATAGAAGTTATGTCCTTACCATAACGTTCCATGTGGAGTGTTCATCTCGCCTTTGTTCTTACATTACCACCCTCCCACCCTCAGGAAGAACGTCCAATTTAGGTGCCTGGTTTGTTTCTCCTGCTTCTGCCTTGAGCAGTTGTGCTATGTAAATAGGTTTTCTTGTTTGGTATGAAAGTGTTATGCTCTCTTCTGTTCTCTGCTGGTTTGCTTGCAAACTAGATCTGAGGTAAAGGCAGAGGGGGATTGTGGGAGTTAGGTTGGTCTCGAGCTTCTTCTCGATGCAGAGCTTTGTTAAGCGGCCGACACGGAGCCGAGGATCGGCTCCGAACCCAGGTGTAAGAACAAAGGCGAGATGAACACTCCATATGGAACGTTATGGTAAGGACATAACTTCTATTTACTGATTTCTGGGTACAAAGGATTATAACCAGAGGTTATCATATCCCCTTCGATCTTTGTCCTGTCCCTTCAAAAAATCTTCCCGATGTTCCACCCAGTCAAAAGGAAGAAGCAGCACTAGAGATAGAAAAGCTGCTAAGAAAGAGAGTCATCCAAATAGTCCCTCCAGACCAGATAGGATCCGGATTCTACTCAAGACTATTTTTGGTGCCAAAGAAAACTGGGGACTGGAAACCAGTTATGGATCTCAGTGTATTGAACAAGTTTGTGAGAGTACAAAAATTCTGGTGGTCACAATACAGTTTATCCTCCCACTTTTGGAAAAAGATGATTGGATGTGCTCTATAGATCTTCAAGATGCGTACTATCACATAAAGGTGGACAGGCCATCAAGAAGATTTCTGCACTTCCGTGCGGGAGCCAGTCACTACCAGTTCAGAGTACTCTCTACAGCCCCCAGAGTGTTCACAAAGTGCATGGCAATTGTCACAGCTCACTTGCGACTTCAAGGATTCCAGGTGTTTCCATACCTAGACGACTGGCTCATTTCCGCCCCCGCCAGACATCTACTGGAAAAAGCCTTGGCATACTCTCTCCTTGCTGCAAAAAGGCTAGGCATAACCATAAACTGGCAGAAGTCCAAACTCACCCCATCTCAGTCGACAGAATTCATAGGGGTTATCTTGGACACTAAAAACTGCAGAGCTGCTATTCCAGAGCACAGAATTCTAAGGATAAAGCAACAACTAATTCCAATCCTTTCAAAGGAAAAATCCATGGCTCACTCGGTTCTACAGCTGTTGGGTTCCATGGCAGCCTCCATCACCATTGTTCCCCTGGCCAGGTTTCACATGAGGCTTTTACAATGGCTGCTGCTCACCCAGTGGTATCCCTTTCAGCATCCTCTTTCAGCCATGATTTGAGTAACCCATAGGTGCAAACAGGATTTAAATTGGTGGATGACACACAATCTCTCACAATGGTCTCGCCCCTTCTACCCCCAGCAACCCAAGGCCACAGTGACCACGGACGCCTCCCTGATGGGGTGGGGGGGGCTATGTCAGGGACAGACAGTCCAAGGCACTTGGTCTGAACTGGAGGCCCATCTGCATATAAATGTTCTAGAGCTGAGGGTGGTGCTTCTGGCGTTGGAAGCATTCCATCCCCTTCTGCCGTCTGGGACAATTGTGAATCAATCTGACAACATAGAGGTGGTCTGGTACATCAACAAGCAAGCTGGAACCAAATCTTACCCCCTTTGTCGAGAGGCCATGAGGATAGGGCAATGGGCGATGGCCACCAACCGTTTTCTTCTAGCAACGCACATTCCCGGGAGTTCCAACGTGATAGCAGACAGACTCTGCAGGTGCATTCTTCAACCTCATGAGTGGTCCCTGAATCCCTTGATAGTAGCAGAGATCTTCCATCACTGGGGCCGTCCTTGCTGCGACCTCTTTGCATCCCCGACCAACTACAAATGCAGCAACTACTTCACCCTGATCCCCACTCCGGGACAGTCACCCAGGGATGCTCTAGTCCACGATTGGCCCTCAGGTCTTCTTTACGCATTTCCACCCTTTCCCCTCATTCCCCCGTTTCTGAAGAAAGCCCATTGGTTGAAGAGCAAGGTGATCCTCATAGCACCATATTGACCTCGACAGATTTGGTTCCCCTTCCTTTGGCCTCACCTACTAGATTGACCATGGATTCTCCATCCAACCCCAGAGTTGATCTCACACCCACAGAACCTGATTCATCCCAACCTGAACAGCCTGAGCTCACGGCTTGGCTACTCCAATTCCCTTGATTGCCAGGTAGAATGATCTTTCCCTACCAGTACGTGATATTCTCATCGCTTCTCATAAGTCTTTCATTAGAGTTACTTATCTGAGCAAGTGGAAAAGATTTACCTGTTGGCTGAAAGATAAACAAGTAGACCCCTTTTCAGCACCAGTGTTGATAATACTAGACTATTTAGCCAACCTGTTTCATTCGGGTCTATCGGCCTCTACCATTAGAGTTTATTTGGCTGCAATTTCTAATTTTCATGAGGGTGTCCAAGATTCTTCTCTTATGTCCCATAAATTGTGCAAGACCTTCAAAAAGGTGTGAATCATCTGAAGCCACCTTTTAGAGAACCTATTCAACCATGGGATTTATCATTAGTTCTACAAGCTCTGACAATGTCACCTTTCGAACCAGCCTCTTCTTGCGACCTCAAGTATTTGTCATGGAAAACCTTGTTTTTGGTTGCTATTACTTCTGCCAGGCGTATTTCTGAACTTCAAGCTTTATGTATCAAGAGTCCATACTTGATTTTTCATTGAGATAGAGTGTCTCTGAGAACTAATCTGTCATTTCTGCCTAAAGTGATCTTTGAAATGTCCATTAATCAAGCCATTGAATTGCCAGTTTTCTTTCCCAATAATTCAAACAGAGGAGAGTATTGCCTACATACCCTAGATATACACAGGCAAATCCATTTTTACTTAAACAGGACTAAACCCTTTCGTAAATCTGACCAGTTATTTTTGGCCTTTTCTGGACCTAGATTAGGATCTGCTGTTGCTAAGGTCACATTAGCTAGATGGTTGAAGGAATGTGTGACCTTTATTTATACAAAATGTAATATTTTGTTGCCTACTACCATGAAAGCTCATTCAACAAGGTTGGTGGCAACTTCTGCTGCCTTCCATGCCAGAGCTTCTTTACATGACATCTGTGCAGCTGCAACTTGGGCTATGCCTTATACCTTCATCAATCATTACAAATTGGATTTGGCCTCCAGGGGAAGAGCATCTTTCAGTTCTATGGTGCTCAGGAACGTCCTTCCATGAGATCCTCCCAGGAATAGAGGTAGCTGGGGACTCTGTCCCATGTGTAAGGAATGAACAAGGATTAACAATATCAGATAAAGAAGTTATGTCTTACCATAACGTTCCATCTGTATTGTTGATCCTTGTTCAGTCATTACGACCCTCCCTCCTTCCCCCTCCTGTGGTTTCTAGTGGATCTCACCATCTGGTTCTCTTAGGTTATTTGACCAGAGGTAGCCTCTACCTTCTTTGACTTGCAATCTCAATCTGAGGTAACAGGGGGATTGTGGGTAAGAGTTTAGCTCGAGAGTTTGAAGCTGACGTGAGCTTGGAAAATGGCCGGCTCGGATACCCATGCGTAATGACTGAATGAGGCTCAACAATACAGATGGAACGTTGTGGTAAGACATAACTTCTTTTTACATAATCACTGAACTTAAAATTATCGTCTACAACAATGCCTAAATCCCTAACAGATGATTCAGCTGTGATAATTTCATGATCTATTGCGTGGAATACTTATAACTGACATTACCAAAATGTATTGCACTATATTTCTAGGAGTTGAATACAACTTTATTATCTATGGCTCACTTGAGTAAATTACTAAATATTTTGTAAATTACTGTGGTCATCTCTATTTTCCCCAGTCTTAATATCATTTCCATATTTGACTGTCCATACATATGTGGTAATAGGAATGGTAGACATAAACAAACTTAACAGAAAAGGGCCCAATACCGAACCATGTGGCATACCTACATTCCAATTTACTTCTTCTGAATATCCTCTGTAAACTCTAACCCTGCAACTTCTATCATGCAGCAAGTCTGCAGCCCATGTTGTAATAAGATTGCGAAATGTGGTGATTTCATCATATCCTGAATCCTATAATGTGGCAAGGAATCAAGCACCTTTGATAATGCAAAAAAAATGGCAACTGCTTGTAAATTATATTCTATAGAGTCTACCATGCAGGTGTAAATCTCTATGTGATTACTTGACATGATCTGCCAGTTATAAAATCATTTTGCACTAATCTGAATAACTGTCTGATATTAATAGAGAGTAATGATATAATAGTTCCCTAATGTAGTTTCCTAGTAATCCTGGTTAGAATAATCTGTTGGAAACCTTCTGCAGTGCTGCTTGTATTATCGTTATGTTTTGGATTATCAATCACTTCTTTCCATGCATCAGACACAAAGTCATTATCTAATGCAACATGAAAAAGGTAAACTAGATATTGTGTTGTGTTTGACAGTATTCAAGAAGGGAAATGACCATTTAGTCCAGCTTAGCGTGATGAAGCATTTAACTTTATTTCTTCACTGCCACCTCAGCTATCTCTGCCAAGATACTGGGACAATAAATTGAACATTCTTTAGTATCCATTACCATACATGCACCTTATATATGTGAACAGTCAACAAAATAATAATAAGATGATTTGCATTGCTAACAGGGTCCACAACCACAGAGTAATTCACAGTGATTTGAATATCACCATAACGATTACCTTTAAGCAGCCATACATGTTTCAAAAGACTTAATAACTGTACAGAGAATGAGCTACAAGTTTCTTTTCACTCTGTGTCATTTGTACGTTCACCTTGTTCAACTTTTATTTATTCTGCTGTGTGGGTGCATCGCTACTCAGTGCTGTGATGAATGTTTTTCACTGCTTTTATTCTATATCTTAATATATTCCACTTTTTGGAAATAACCTTCCCATTCATTAAAGTTTGAACCCCCACTTGATTATCTCCTTTTCTCTTCCATAAAAATTACCCTGATAGAATTTTCTGATGGACTGATTACTTTTTGTTTTTATGCTTAGCTATTACTAATTTATTTATAAATGTTCATTCTATACCACTGTGGTTAGAGTTCTCAAAGTCAGAAAGCACCAGACATTCACTAACAGATCCTGCTTTTTTTGCTAGTACTATATTGAATATGTTCATAACAGATTAAGTTCACAAAAATGTGTTAATTTCCTAATAAAGAGCACTTTACTGTGCCAGACTCTAGACTAGAATATATCTTCAAAAGATCCCAGTTTATACATTGTACATCACCTGCAATAGATTGAAATCCTTTCTGTAAAAAATTATAGATTCCAGCCAAACATTTGTAATTTTCAAGGCTGTTGTAGTTTCCAGGTCTGTAAAAGGCTGCTATCATATATGTCGCTTTACCTTAATGAACACAAGCAGCTACTGTCTTACTCCAAAACTCAGTACCTAGTTCAGATGACTTAACTCCTTCCTTCATATCTGTCTATTGGGTCTATATTAAAAGACTGAAGAGGTGTTTCAGCGAACACCTCTTGGTCGACACGAAATGAGCAAATGCACTAAAGCGCGAATGCTCAAAACACCGATTTCTTTTGCTGGGAAAGAAATTGCTTGGCCATCCCCATGTGTTCGCCCCTTTCCTCACTGTAGTGCAATCTTAGAGTTGGTATATTTAGCTAGGGGTGTGTGTGGGGGGGGGGTGAAGCTCCCCACATTGTTATGTTTTAAAGTGTGTGTGTGTGTGTGTGTGTGTGTGTGTGTGTGTGTGTGTGTGTGTGTGTGTGTGTGTGTGTGTGTGTTAATGGTTTCTTTCCCAGGGAAAGAAATCACTGTTTTGAGCATTCGCGTTTTACTGCGTTCGCTCATTACGTGTCGACCAAGAGGTGTTCGCTGAAACACCTCTTCGGTCTTTTAATATAAACCCTATCTATCTATCTATATATATATATATATATATATATACATATATATATATATATATATATATATATATATATATATATATATATATATATATATATATATATGTGTGTGTGTGTGTGTGTGTGTTTACTTCCACAAGCATGCGTTCACGAATGAAACAATTTTTTTTTTGTAAAACCTTTAACACTTCTACCAACTTATGTCCAGAAACACTAGTCAGGGTGCAACTAACTCCTGATTAATTCTAGATATAATACTTATAATACCTCATAGTTATAAGTCACCAGTAATAAGTATACCATTTTTGTGCTGCCTCACTTGAGATTCCTTACTTCCAGAGTCTGGCAGATATCCACTGACAATTTTTGCACTCAAGGGTCTAGCCAAGGTATTTGCAATATTATTTTCTAACATATGACTTCCCATTGCTCTCCTTCTCTCTCTCTCTCTCTCTCTGTCTCTCTCTCTTTCATTACTAAGTTGTTACTTAGAGTCTTTTTCTCCACTGTCTTCATAATACCACTTATTACCTTGCTGTCCTACTGAACCATCAGGTAAATAATTGGAACTGTCATCATGAACTACCTGCTCTTATGCCATACCAATTGCAACATTTATTTCTTGATCAACATCACATTGTTCTTTATCATCAAATCGGTGTTCTCTACTATCAGCCACTTGGTCACAATATTAAAGTCTCAGCCTGTCTCAAAAAATCATTTGTAGATTATCAACAATACAAATAGTATAGTCAGAACCAAATCTGTTTTGTGCAATATTGTAGTCCATTTGTACTTGTAGATCATGTTTTATTCAACCAGTCCTGATTACTAGTACAATCTACTCATATTAAATTAATGCAGTAGCAACAATGTAGTTTGTTAATACTGTACAAGTCATCACATAGCAGGCCATAGTCACCGCATTGCTTTAGAAATACCCTCTGTAATAGATTTTATTAATGAAAAATAAACATTTTCTTCAATTTAAAAGAAAATACATCAAGGTCTCAAGGAACTACAGACAGGTCTAATTTTGTATCTTCTCGCCAGCGCACAAATGCTCACATGGTGTCTGCAATTAAATCAACTAGCACAGTTCCTGACCACACAAACCATATACCCAAAACTTTGCAGATGTTATCCTATAGTTTACTTCTGAAAATAAAAGAGTTAAGAAAGAAAATATGTTCTCCTGCCTTAGTATGCCATAGCCCTAGCTGGCTGCTGATACATTTCCCAGAAACGACTCAGATTCTTAACAAAAAAGTTCAAATATAGAACTAGATTTTAATTTTACTTGTGACTGCAGTTGCATCTATAGTTTTAAAATATATATTCTTCTGTTGACAGAATTATTATGTGTTATTTTGCTTAATGCAAGTCTGCACATTTTTAAAGTACATTTACAGCACCATCTAGCAGGATAATTACAGATATTCATTATATACTGATCACTGCTTTAGTAGCCTTAGCTATATGGGGTTATATCCTTGGCAGGATATAACAGCCATCCAGCTTCCAAATTTTCAGGAAACCATCAACACACCCAAACTGTCAGGCAGCTTGAGGTGAGCTGACTAAAATACAAATTTAGGCACCAAGCCCTTCAGAGTTTTATTGCCACCAAAAGCTATACTAAGTCTTTCAATGATTAATGGTCAGTTTGTGCTGTTCAGTTGCTAGGCAAGTAAGTTCCATTTGATTTGGAAAAAGGCCTTACATTTTCAAATAATTGTGTTTTATCACTTTCCTCTTCAAGAAAGTTATTTTAAAGCTAGGAGTTCTGTCTGTTAATGGACTGTCAGGAGACAGTATTGTACTTTTAACTCTTTTAACTGATCTTTTTTCCTGTCAGTTTAAAGGTTGTTTAAAGTAACTGAAAACCTTTTTTTGAGAAGAAATCGTGTTTATTTTACTTTTTTTTTGTGGCTGGCGAAGTGTTTTAAAGAGTTTTTTACTGTGTTTTTCTGTGAAAAAAAGGGGCTTTTAAAGACTTATTTTTAATGAATTTTGCTGTTTGTCTTCCCTGGGAAAGAGGCACCATTTTCGGCTTGAGCATGGAGCAAACTACCAGTCCCTTGGCTGGGCCTTCTTCCAGCCAGAAAAAGTTCAGTAAACAGCCTTTGCACTCCAGCAGGCTAGCAATCTGTCTCATCCTCAGGTGGGCAACTAGGCTGTGGCAATTTGTTGTGCCTCAGACACATTTTACCCAGAATCCCTCTAGTGTAGCACATACAGCCACTATGGACTGAGGGTTAGCCATGTCCTCTGCAGCTGTTGAGGTTAAAGTCCACTCAGCAGGCAAGGGAGAGGCACATTTGTCAGTCCTGAGAAAGGGAACAGGGAAGGCGTTCCTGTTTTATCAGAATTCTGTGCCTTTCCTTGGGGAAGCTGCTGCTGCCATTAGTAACACTGTTGGTCCCATTGTTCCTGTCAAAAAACAATAAATTAAGCATGTATCTACTCCTCTTCAAATTTTGTTAGACAGGAGTAGTTTACTGAGATTTGCTCAGGTTTTAATTCAAGATGTTGATCCTTCTTATAAATTAGTTTCTGGTAAAAGTAAGAAAGAAATCTATTTTCCTGAAGAGATTCAAGATTCTGAATCTAAACAGGAAGATGAAAGGACATATATAGGTTTTTGTCCTCAGATTTCTGATTCAGACTCAGAGGAGAGCTCAATTTCTGATTCTTCCTGTGGGTTTCACTTTCGCTGAGACTATCACTAGAGTGTGCCAGTGTTTTCAATGGGAGAACACTGAGGTTTCTCAGTTCCTCCAAAAATACTGAGTTGTTACAGAAGAATTTTCCAGAACCTACACTCATTCCTCCTGTCCTGTCTGCTTTAGAGGATGTGTGGCTTACTGCCTGCAATTTCCCTGATAGTCAAACAGCTTTTCATAGAAAGGCAGATAGATGTATAAAGTTCTTCAATCTTCAGTCTTTTAAAATTCTGTGTACTATTCCCAAATCTGACCAAGCAGCTATAGCTTTAGTTAATTCCACTGCTGCTAAGCAATTAGTTAATTCCAGACATACTCTTTCTAATAAGGATGGGAAAATTATTGATAGGTATGATGAAAAAGTATATACGTCTAAACTTTGATTTAGAATTTGGAATTGTCAGGCTCATATGTTATAATTTGTTTAACAAATTGTGAAATGATGAGGAATGTTTTATCTACAGTTTTTTTCTTGTGAAGAAATATCTGCTTCAAGTAACTTAGTTTCTTCTCTTGCACAGGTCACTAATCATTGATTGTAGAATGTATGTATGAATTTGTTGATACTTCTTCTAGGGCCAAGGACATTGACTGTTTTAAAGAGGTTTGCTTAGCTGCATTCTCAGAAACTCACAATGTATAAAATTGTAATCTGATGTTGTCAATTTTCATTTTATCTTTGACATATGGGTTTGGTTCCGATATCGGAACTGACTCAGCCATTACTTCGGCTCGTGCTGACCAAAAACTCTTAAGCTTCACCTCTACCCATAATCCCTCTCTCTTAGTTACCTCAGATCATGTTTGCTGCTTTTTCTGGACAGACATATTCACCAGAGCTCTCAAGCTTAGTTTTTTTTTTTTTTTTTGGATAGTTTACTTCATATATTTTCTAAAGTTTCTTCCTTTTTTCTGTGGTTATTTCCTTATCTTAACTCTATCACCTTTTTTGCTGCTCCTCTACCCTTCTACTACTGATTGCTGTCCCTTTTTCCCTATCACTGTTGATAGCCCTTTCCTGTACACTTCAGTGTACTCTTTAGCTATCATCAGTGATAGTTTCTTTCTTTTTTCTCTCTTAGCCCTTATAATAAAAATAAAATAAAAAAAAAAAAAAACTTTCCTGTGTCTCTCTTTCATGTGAGTATAGTGTGTGTGTGTGTGTGTGTGTGTGTGTGTGTGTGTGTGTGTGTGTGTGTGTGTGTGTGTGTGTGTGTGTATCCTTTCCTGACTCTTTTATTATGGCTGAGAAAACTAGGGCACCTTCTGGCTTCAAAAAAATGCCAGAAGTGTGGCCATAAGATCCCCCTATTGCATTTACATATATTATGTGTTTATTGTTTGGGTACTGTACATTTACAGGAAGACTGAAATATTTGCTTTGACGTTAGCCATAGGGCCTTTGTTGAAAGAAAAAACAAGCTGATATTGCAAGGTTTGATTTTTTCCATCTCTGAAGAGGTCATATCTGCTCAAACAAGCATAAAACTAATAATATGATGTTGTTAATCTTCATTCATTCCTTACGGTTCTATCCTTGGAACCAAGCTGGCCTTATACCAAGCTCGCGTCAGCCAAAAAAACTCTCGAGCCAGATACCTCAGATCTCATTTGCCGCGTTGTTGTACAACCGTGTCAAACCTTCTCTATCAGCTGTGTTCAATTTTTTGAAGTTTTTCTATTATTAGTTTATAGAAAGTATTCAATTCTTCACTATCTGTATCTTCTTACCCTATCGCAACTTTGAGACCCTCTCCCTATAGTATATTCTTTCCTTTTTCTTACCTTTGAGGTAATTCTCCATTACCATAATTGGTAATTCTTTCTCTCCCTTTCTCACCTTTTTGGGTACTTTCATAACTTTTTAGTAGTATTGTAGTTTTTCCCTTGATATTACAATGTCAGATAAGAAAAGTAGTGTTGGTTTCAAATAATGTACAGAATGCAGCTGTAAGTTACAGCTTTCTGATGGTCATGATTTGTGTGTTTATTGTCTGAATGTTTCCCACCTGTCAGTGGACCCCCCGTGTGAGATTTCTGGAAATTTCTTGACTAGGACTCTGAATGAAAGGAAGAACAAACTTATTCTAAACGGCCTCCTTAAATCTCCTTTCTGCGAGGCTGTCTCTGTGTCAGAGGGCTCACCCCTCCTTCTAAACCCAATAAGAGGTGTTCTTCTTCTTCCTCTTCAAGGTTGCTCACTTCGTCTACCTCTGGAGATCACAAGGAGTTGACTCACAAAAAGGTGAAAACTTCGGGCCTGGAGATGCCATTTGTGGTCCTTTTGGCCCAAGCCTCAGCACTGCCACACTTTGTTCTCACTCCAGCTATGTCTTCATCGCTGCCACCGGCATCGGAGTTCTCGGTGCAGACCCTCATTGCTCCGACAGTATCGTCACAGCCTTTTTCGGCACCACTGACATCAGTGCAGACTCTTTTGGCACCGTCTCTACAGGTACAATCTCCTTTGGCACCATTGGTGCTGACTCCTTCGGCTCTGTCATTGCTGATGCATTCAACTTCCGGGATACTGCCCTCTACAGTGCAGATACCTTCGGCACCAATCTGCTCGCTGCAGTCACTTTCAGCACCATCGTTACCAGTGCAGACACCTTCTTCAACAGCACCATATTCATTGGTGCAGACACCATCTTCGATGCCACAGTTTTCATTGGTGCAGACATTTGCCACACCGCCCTTCATGGTGCAGACACCCTCAATGCCTATGTCACCACCTTTGTCGGCACAGATATCCTCGGCACCATTCTCCTCAGTGCAGACACCCTCAGCTCCGGGCTCTACATTACACAAACTCACCAAAACTAAGTACTCTCCCTCCATAGATCCTTTTGTGGGAAGTCAGTACAGCCCCTTTTTAGACAGGCCAGAATCTCCATAAGGTCTCTCTATGAGGTCGACCAGGAGCCTCTCAGAACAGGATGTGTTGCGGCTTGTCGATCAGTTGCTTGTGACCAAGGGACTCTCTAATCCTTCTAAAGCTGCACTCCCTCTTGCAGGTGACCATATTTCTCCACAGACTTCAACTCCTCCTTCGACTTCCAGGGAAGCATCGAAGCCCCTTCCTCCGACAACAGTTTCCCTTCCTTCGACACCAACAGTAGACCTCACTTTGGAGCCGGAGTTGCCCTTGTAGCCCTTGGTGCACTGTGCACTGGACCCTTCTCAGGCTAGCGGCTGTGCCATGGGGTCAGGTGTTCTTGGTTCAATGCCAATATTTTCTATGGCACCGTCCAGGAATCCTCCTCTCCTCATGCTCCACAGCCCTCTTGAGACTATTGGTCTAGGAGTTGGCTCATTGGAGTGGGGTGTGACTCCAGTCCCGAGGTTGTCGTGCTCGGTTCTGGGCTCCCATCTCTCTTTGGGTGGTCTGGCCTTCCAGGCCATGGATAGGGCACTTGCCTCTGCTGGCCAAACATCCCTGTTGGAGTCCTTGCCCCCCCTCTGTGCCACAACTGTTGCAAGCCACAACTACTGAACCCCAGGCACAAGGGCTTCAGGCTTCTCCTCTGCAGGAGATCCCCTCCTCACAATCTTCCCCAGAGCTCCCCACTGAGGAAGTCCCTTGCAAGGCTTCATGCAAGAGGAAGCACATGGACTTCACTTAGGAGTCTCTAACCAAAGACATGGACTTTGATGATGGGGAAGGGTCCCCACGGTCACCCTCTGATGAGGTGTCCTTTGGTGACATCTTCGAGATCCTAAGACATAGGGGTGACTGGAAGTCCTCTAACCCTTCATCAGAGGAATCTGTATTCCTGCAGGATTTTCATGCCCGGCCCCTTACCTCTTGGGTTACCCCAACAGTCAATGAGCTTATCCAGCTCATCGTCCAGCATGCATGGAAGGCTTCTTGACACTTTGGAAGCTATACCCTGGAGGCCTGACAAAATTTTATCTCCCCCTGCTGAACATTCTCATTGGTCCAAAGGTCTTCCAGTAGATGCCATGGTGGTGGTGGCTGCAACTAAAAAAGACTTGGCAGAAGAGAGACAGACTGTCCATCCACCCAACAAAGAGTCATGGGTGATAGACTGGGGAAACATGTGTTTGCTGCATCGACCTTCACTGTAAGGTCCTTGAACTACTTGGCACACTTTATGAGGTTCCAGAAGGACCTTATCAACCAACTTTCTGAAACCTTGGCAGGAGCTGTTTCTGATGAGATGTGCAACATGGTGGCCTCTCAGATAGCGACCCTGGAATCCATATCCAATTCTTCCATGTGCCTCATTTCACATGCAACAGAATGAGTGGCTAGAGTGGCAGGTGCAGGCATAGTCACGAGACGTCATGCCTGGATGCGCCTTTGCGACTTTGTGGACTCCTTTAAGGCTTCCTTTATGAATGCCCCATTGAGGCCTCTGCATTGTTTGGCCCAAAGTTTAAGGATACGTTGGCATGGTGTGAGCAAGATGGTGAGACCCTGTCTCCTGTTGGTGTCCAACACTCCACCCCTCAATGATTCTACTCCAGAAATCAGAGGAGTGGGAAGATGTGGCACAGAAAATCACAGGGCTCTTACCGTGATGCATGTGCTGAGTTCTCCCCTAAGGGCAGATGGGGAAACTCTAATGGAAGACACCTCTTTTAGGGAAAAGGAGGTCCACAAAACTGGGGCTCCAGAAATTCTTTCTCTGGGCAACCCTACCAGTGCTCCAGAAGCGTTGCCTGACTGCTCACCTGTGGAAGTGGTCGGGGGTCATTTTTCCTTGTACCCTACTGCCTGGAGAACCATATCCACCAATTCCTGGGTATAACGGATAATATCCAGAGGTTACGGGATTCCCTTCAATCTTTGTTCCAATTCACCCAGAAATTTAGCTGACATTCCACCCAGTCAAGGGGAAGCAGCAGCATACAAAATCCAAAAGCTGCTGCAAAAAAGAGTCATCCAAACAGTCCCCGCAGACCAAATAGCATCCGGTTTTTACTCAAGATTCTTTTAGTGCCAAAAAAGACAGGGGACTGGAGACCGATTCTGGATCTCAGCACACTAAACAAATTTGTACAAACCGAGAAATTCCAGATGGTCACGGTTCAGTCTATCCTTCCTCTTTTGGATGAAGATAATTGGACGTGCTCTATAGATCTTCAAGATGTGTATCACCATATAAAAGTGGACAAATGCTGAAGAAGATATGTCCACTTCCACATAGGAGCCAGTCACTACCAATTTTGAGCACTGCCCTTTGGTCTCTCTACAGTCCCCAGAGTGTCACCAAATGCATGGCAATGGTTATCGCTCACTTGAGACTTCAAAGATTCCAGGCGTTTCCATATCTAGACGAATGGCTCCTTACTGCCCCCATCAAGCATCTACTGATGAAGCCCTGGATTACACTCTTCCCTATAGCTCAATGCCTGGGAATCACTATAAACTGGGAGAAGTCCAACATGACCTTGGCACAATCTTTAGAATTTATCGGAGTTCTGTTGGGCTTGAAAAATTGCACAGCATCTCTTCCAGATCACAGACTTCAAAGATAAGACAACAGGTTCAGCCACTAATCTATCACCACAAATCGTCTGCTCGGTCCATACTCCAACTCTTGGGGTCGATGGCAGCCTCGATCACCATTGTTCCTCTGGTCAGGTTTCACATGAAACTTCTTCAGTGGCTACTTCTCACTCAATGGTACGCTCTACAACATCCTTTGTCTTTTCAGATAAGTGTAACTCAGAAATGCAAACAAGACTTGCTCTGACGGACGTCTCAAAATCCCCAACAATGGTCTCGCCCCTTCAGCCCCCATCAGCCAAAAGCCACGGTGACCACCGATGCCTCCCTGATGGGGTGGGAGGGTTATGTCAGGGAAACTTGGTCCAAGGCACCTGGTCAGAGACAGAGGCTCATTTGCATAACAATGTCCTAGAAATGAAGGTGGTGCTACCAGCATTGCAAGCATTTCACTCGATCCTTCTGTCAGGGACTATTGCAATCCAATCAGACAACATGTCAGCAGTCTGGTACATGAACAAGCAAGGGGGCACCAGATCTTACCTGTTATGCTGAGAGGCCTTGAGAATATGGCAATGGACAACAGCTTCCAACCCCTTTCTAATTGCAATACACATTCCTGGGAGCTCCAATGTGATAGCAGACAAATTGAGCAGGTACATTCTACAACCTCACAAGTGGTCCCTCAATCCTGTGATAGCAGCAAAAATTTTCAACAACTGAGGCCAGCCTTGCTGCAATCTATTCACCTCCCCAATCAACTACAAGTGCAGCAACTACTTTGCCCTGACCCCCCCCCCCATCGAGGACAGTCACTGAGAGATGCTCTAGTCCACGATTGGCCCTCGGTTCTGCTTTATGCTTACCCTCCTGTACCCCTCATTCCCCAATTTTTGAAGAAAGCACTGCAGTTGAAGAACAAAGTAATCCTCATTGCACCATATTGGCCTCGACAAGTTTGGTTCCCTTTCCTTTAGCCTGACCTGCTAGATCGACCATGGATTCTCAGTCCAACTCCGAGGCTGATCTCCCATCCCCAGGGTCTGACCCACCCCAATCTAACAAACCTGAAACTGACAGCTTCACTTCCAATAATTGCCAGGCAGGACAACCTCTTCTCCCCAGTGCACAATATTCTTATTGCATCTCATAAATCATCCACCAGGCTAATCTATCTCAGCAAATGGAAAAGATTTACCTTATGGGCATCGAACAAACAATTGGACCCCTTTTCAGCCCCAGTTTCAGTGGTATTAGATTATTTATCAGATCTCTTTCAATCTGGGGTATCAGCCTCTGCTGTTCATTTTCATTTAGCTGCCATTTCTAATTTCCACATTGGCTTCCAGGACTCTTCATTCATGCCACACAGACTCTGTAAGACTTTCTTGAAGGTTGTTTTTCACCTAAAACTTGCCTTTAGAGAACCAGTACAACATTGGGACCTGGATTTAGTTCTGCAAGACCTAACAGCACCCCACCTTTGAAACTGCATCTTCATGTGACTTAAAGTACCTCTCTTGGAAAACCTTGTTTCTGGTTGCTATCACATCGGCCATACATCTGTCAGAACTTCAAACCTTATGCATCAAATGCCCCTACCTTATTTTTCATAAGGACAGAGTCTCACTAAGAACTAATTCCTCCTTCTTACCGAAAGTGGCGCCAGAGCAGTCTATCAACCAGTCTATTGAACTCCCAGTATTTTTCCTAACTATTCTAACAAGGGAGAGTATTGTCTGCATTCCATAGATGTTCACAGGCAAATCAGTTTTTATTTTGACAGAACAAAATCTACCCATAAATCAGACCAATTATTTTTGGCTTTTTCTGGACCAAGGCTAGGTCGTCCTGTTTCTAAAGTTACATTAACGTCATGGTTGAGAAATTGCATTACCTTCATCTACAACAAGAACAACATCACCTTGCCTCACAAAGTGAAAGCCCATTCTACAGGGTCAATGGCAACTTCAGCAGCTTTCCTTGCTAGGGCTTCCCTCAATGACATTTGCTCACCTGCGACTTGGGCCAGTGAGACTTCAAAAAATCATAGTCCAGGTTCAAAAATAATTCACAGCAAGAAGGTACCTGCTCACCTAATTTTACAGGCCCTAGGTTCTGTGGCAGTGACAATAACTCTAGTTCCCTTAGCTAGATATCACACGAGAATTCTACAATGGCTGCTGGCATCTCAATGGTCTATGCTATACCAACCCATTTCAGACCAGATTTTGATTGCCAATCATGGCAGGAAAGATCTAGCTTGGTGGATTCACTCCAAAGAAATTCTCCTGGGACATTCCTTTTTCCTTCCAGAACCCAAAGCCATAGTGACCACAGACACCTTCCAGATGGGGAGGGTCATTTTCTGGTCAAGACTGTCCAAGGCAGTTGGTCCCCTTAGAGATCAACCTGCATATCAATGTTCTGGAACTAAGAGTGGTGCTTTTAACATTGCAAGACTTTCAAACAGCTCTTCATGTGGGAGCAATTGAAATTCAAACAGACAATATGTCAGTAGTTTGGTACATCAACAAACAGGGAAGAACCAAATCTTATCCCCTTTGTCGAGAAGCACTCAGAGTGTGGCAGTGGGCAATCTCTTCCAACCACTTTCTGATAGCAATGCACATTCTGGGGAGTTCCAGTGTGATAGTAGACAAACTGAGCAGATGTATTCTCCAGCATCACGAGTGGCCTCTCAATCCAAAAGTGACGGAAAGGATTTTCCATTAGTGGGGCTGGCCTTACTGTGACCTCTTCACCTCTCCTCCAAACAATGAGTTCAGCAACTTCTTTGCCCTGATTCACCCTCTGGGGAAGTCACCAAGAGACGTTCTCCACACTTGGCCCTCTAGACTCCTATATGCCTTTCCCCCGATACCTCTAATTCCAAATTTCTTACAAAAATACACTCAGGTTGAAGAGCAAAGTAATCCTCATTGCTTCATTTTGGCCTTGACATATCTGTTTCAGCTTTCTTTGACCTTATCTGATTCAATGACCTTAGACTCTGGACCCGGCTCCAGACCTTCTGTCTCATCCAGATGGACTAGTTCACCCAGACATTCTGAACCTCAAGCTGACAGCATGGTTCCTCTAGTTCCACTAGCTGCCAGGCATCTTAACCTGTCTTCCCTAGTACTCCAAATTCTCCTAGCTTAACCTCTGCTAGGAGAATTTCAGGCCTTATCATGTAAACCAGCTTATCTTATTTTTCACAAAGATAGTTTCCTTACAAACAAATCCCACCTTCCTACCTAAAGTAATATCAGTCTAATATCAATCAGATTATTAATTTGCCGGTGTTCTTTCCAAACTTTTCAAACAGAGGTGAATACTGTTTACATTTGCTGGATGTTCACAGACAATTACATTTTTATCTTGATAGAACTAAGGACATGAGAAAATCTGACCAACTATTTGTCTCCTTTTCAAGTGCTAGTTTTGGTAGCCCAGTCAGCAAGGTGACCTTAGCCAGATGGCTGAATGATTATATTTCCTTTATTTATGACAAAAAGAATATTGCCTTGCCTAGACCTGTGAAAGCACATTCTACAAGATCTGTTGCCACTTCAGCGGTTTTCTAGTCTAGAGCTTCAATGAATGGTATATGTACAGCAGCTACTTGGGCTTCTGTCCATACCTTTATTACTTATTACAAACTGGATTTGGTCTCTAGGGGAAGAGCATCCTTGGGTTCAGTGGTGCTCAGGAATATCCTTCCATGAATCCTCCCAAGGTCTAAAGTAGCTGGGGGCTCTGTCCCATATGTCAAGGATAAAATGAAAATTGAAAATATCAGATAAAGAAGTCATGTACTTACCATAACATTCTATCTGTGCTGTCCATTTTCATTTATCCTTGATTCCCCTCCCTCCCTCCATCCCCTGGCCTTTGAAGATTATTTGGTGGAACAGATAATGTACTTATGTCTTATGGTAATCTTTAAGGTATAGCAGGTATGGCTTTCATTGATGCTTTTTTATCTATCACTCTATATCTAATCTGCAAACTTGATCTGGGATAATTAAGAGAGAGGGGTTATGGGTAGAGGTGAAGCTTGAGAGTTTTTGATCAATGTGAGCTGTAGTAAATCCGAGTCAGTTCTGATTTCAGAACTGAGCCCATATGTCACAGATAAATGAAAATGGACAACACAGTTGGAACATTATGATAAGTACATGACTTCTTTTTTTTAAAGTCTCCCTTCGATAGAGATTTGCTGTTTGGCTCCTCTTCTGCTGAGTGATGAAAGGGCCAAATTGATCCAGGAAATCTCTAAGATTTTCAGCCCTCTTTTTTCAAATTGTCCAAGGGATTTTTTTTCTCCTCATCCAGTTTTGGCAGAAGAAAAAAAAAACCAGAATAAACAACCTCAGCAGAAAACAGGCAAATAGACGTTTAAGAAGAAATGGCAAGGGGATCCAAAAAGAAGTCTTAAACCTACCAAAACCAAGGACAGTCTAACAAGTCTGAATGACTACTCAAGAGACCTTGTGATGCCCTCCTACCCTGGTCCCTTTTCTCTTCCGGAAAGTATGAATCTCCATTTTAATCTCTAGCAACAGATTTTTCAAACAAGTGGGTTTTGAAAATAAATAATCAAAGTTACAGATGGCAGTAGGAAAAAAATTCCTCTTTCAGGGGGGTCATTCCTCATCCTCCAGATCAAACTCTTTTGTTTCTACCTGTTCTTCAATAGATGCTTTTCCAAGGAGTGATAGAACCAGTTCCTCTTTCCTGGAAGGGTAAAGGTTATATATTCAAGGACGTTCCTAGTTCCAGAGAAAGAAAATGCTTGGAGACCAGTTCTGGATCTTTCTTTCTAAAACCTGATGTGAAGTTGTTCTATCTCACCGTTCATTCTTACAGATGGGTTTGGAGCTGATCCTCAGCTCTGAGTCGGCCTACTACAAAACTCGAGGTCTTCAGACAGCTCGAGGTCAAGTCCCTATCCCATGATGCACCTTGAGTTACCCCAGATCTAGTTTGCCGCTGCAACACATCGGAGGTTTCCTCACAGCTCGGCCAGTACAACAAATTGAGTATGTGTATTTTTTGATAATACAAGTTTTCTTGTGTGCATTTATTCATGGCTGACCAGGATAAGGAGAAACAACCCAAGTATGGGTTTAAAAAATGTCCAAAGTGTGGACAAAAGATTTCTGTGACTGATAGTCATGTAAATTGTGTTTATTGTTTGGGTGCTTTGCACTTGCATGAGAGTTGCTCTGTCTGCCATTCCTTTAGTAGCCGTGTACTTCATGAAAGGAAAAGAAAATTAATCGGCAGAGAACTATTAAAATCTTCCTTTCAAGAAGCTTTGGGCGACCATGATAAAACTAGCCAGTCTCCCAAATCTTCCAAGTCCTCTAAGGCTTCTTCATCGGTTTCAAAAAAATCAAAAAAACCTTCAATGTCAGCTCCACAGGCTTCGGAGCCGAGCGTCTTGTCTTTTCGGAGCCGATCCCCAGTCCTAGAACTGGTCTCCGCAGTATTGAAGTCACCAGTCCTCCAGTCAGTACCACCCTCTATCCATTCATCTCGGTCCTCAATAAGCTTATGCAATTTGGATGTGGAGCGTGTGGTGCAGAAGTTGTTACAGGCACCAGCGTTTGCAAAATTTTTATTGGTTCTGAGCCAAGTGGTTTTGGAACCAAAACTGTTCCTCCATCTACTTCTTTTCCTCTTTCGAGCCATACCAGTCTGTCGGAGCTGGAGGAGTTGAACCTTATGAATGTGGAGCCTTCGAAGCCAATGCCTGCTCCAGTGCCATTGGTTTCATTTACTCAGACTTCCATGGCGCCCATCAAGGAGTCTAGGAGCCGAGACTCGCAGGTCGGGTCTGGAGAGGATAGTCGGACTGACCTGTCAGTTCTGACTTTGCCTCTATGGGCCTCGGCTTGAATGAGTTTGGCTTCTACCTCTGGATCAGAGCCCACTGTTCTGGTGCCGATGGAATCATCTGTTTCTTCGGATCCAGCAGTTCCTTCTCACCGGAGCAGAGGTACTTTTGAGGCCATGAGGACAGTAATGTCCCTCAGGACATCCACAACTTCAAGACCAACTACCTCTTCCCTTTGAAGCGTACAGACCCTGAGCCTCAGGAAGCCCCACTGGGTGGCCCCTGCTCTTCTGAGACCTCACCAGAAGTTCCCACTGATGAGATTCTCAGGAAGAGAATTTGCAAGAGGAAGCATCTAGATTTCCCACAGGAGTCTCTCACATCTGACACTGACTTAGATGAATCAGAAGGGTCCCCAAGGCCCTCCTCTGAAGATATCTCATTTGCAGATATATTTGAAATCCTTAAGCAGAGTGATGGCTGGAATCCCACCAACCCTACTGAAGATGAGTCGGTCCTCCTGAAAGCTTTTGGGTCTCAGCCCTCAACCTCTTGGGTGTCTCTGCCCTTCGATGAGCTTATGGAGCTGGTCTCACAAAGGGTGTGGGAGTCTCTGGACACCATGGAGCTTGTCCCTAGGAGGCCCAATAAATTTATTTCTGCCCCTCATGATAAGACCTTTCTCACTAAGGGAGTGCCTGCTAATGCTATGGTGGTGGCGGCAGCCACCAAAAAGGAAATATCAAACTTCTTTCTCTATCCATCCTCCTAACAGAGACTCTAGGATCATGGAAAGGTATGGGAAGTGCATGTATAGTTCAGAGACTTTTTGTCATGAGTTCACTGAACTACCTTACACACTTCACAAGACTGCAAAGAGACCTCCTAAAAGAGTTTGGAGATACTCTTCAAGGTACGGTAGCTGAAGGAGCTTCAGACAAGGTTGCCTCCCAGCTTGCTACCCTTAATTCCATAGTGAACTCTTCCATGCGTCTGATCTCATATGCAGCTGATGGAATGAGAAGAGCAGCGGGTACAGGAATTGTTCTCAGGAGACACTCCTGGATGTGCTTATGTTCCTTTGCGGAGTCCTTTAAGTCATCCTTTGTCAACACCCCTTTTGATGGCTCATCTCTTTTTGGGCCCAAAGTTAAGGAAACTTTGACCACATGTGAGCAGAAAGGAAAGACTCTGTCTGCTGTCAGAGTCCGTTTTTCCACCCCTACTAGACCCTACCCCAAGGGTCAAAAGGGAGGAAATATATGGTTCCAAAAAGCCCAAGTAGCCTTTCTGGACACACTTGGTGAAGGGCAGAGGAGGAGGCAATAATGAAAGACGCCACCCTCATGGCAGAGGGGTGTCCGCAAAACCAGGGCAACAGTGACCAGTTCTTTGGGAAGCCCTACCAGCGTTCATGAAAGGAGCCCGACTGTCCTACTTTGGAGGCAGTCAGGGGTCGCTTATCTTTGTATCCAGACACCTGGCTAAAAATAGCAAATGACAACTGGGTACAAAGCATAGTTTCCAGAAGGTATTTTATTCCATTCGCTACTCCTCCTGTTGACAACAAAAATCTCGGATTTTCCACCCAGTTACAGGGAACAAGGAACAGTAGAGGTCCAAATATTGCTAAGAAAAAGAGTCATCCAACCAGTCCCAGCAGGCCAGGTAGGATCCGGAACCTACTCAAGATTCTTTTTAGTTCCAAAAAAGACAGGGGACTGGAGACATAATTTGGACCTCAGCAGACCAAACAGATCTGTCAAGAAGGAGAAGTTCCAGATGTCCACGCTTCAGTCGATACTTCCCTTCTTAGGGAAAGATAACTGGATGTGCTCAATAGATCTCCAGGATGCGTACTACCACATAAAAATGGCCAGACCATCCAGGGATCATGTACGCTTCCGGCTGAGAGCCAGTCATTACCAGTTTCAAGCCCTGCCCTTTGGTCTCACTATAGCCCCCAGAGTGTTAACCAAATGTATGGCAGTGGTCACGGCTCACCTGAGGCATTTGGGATTCCAGGTGTTTCCATACTTAGACGATTGGTTCCTCACCGCCACCATCAGACATCAACTAATACAAGCCAGGGACACCACACTTACTCTTTGCAATCAACTGGGCATTACCATAAACTCAGAAAAATCTGCCTTGTCGCCATCGCAACATATAATTTTTATTAGAGCAGAATTGGACACCACCACTTTAAAACTTCCATCAGAAAGGATATCAGTACTTCGTCAGCAAATTCAGAATGTCATATCCAGAGACAAGGTGCCAGCCTCAGAAGTGCTAAAATTGTTGGGGATGATGGCAGCTGCAATAATAGCGATTCCGTTGGGTCGTATGCACATGCAGATTCTACAATGGCTGCTGTTCATGCAATGGTCTTTTCAAGAGCTCCCAATGTCTCATCTCATTATTCTAACAAACACATGCAAAAAGGATCTTCGGTGGTGGTTGACCTCTCTTCAAGTAACAATAGGTCATCCTTTTATCCTACCCTCACCATCGGCCACAGTGACCACAGACGCTTCCCTGATCGGGTGGGGGGGTATTTTCAGGGAAGAACAGTCAAAGGCACATGGACCGAACAAGAGACACATCTGCATATCAATGTCCTGGAGATGAGAGCAGTACTCTTGCCATTGCAGTACTTTCAGGACTCTCTCCATCTGGGGACAATTGCAATTCAGACGGGCAACATGTCGGTGGTCTGGTACCTGAACAAACAAGGAGGAACCAGGTCATATCCCCTTTGTCGAGAGGCCCTAAGAGTATGGCAGTGGGCTACATCCACCCAGTGCTTTCTGATAGCAACTCACATCCTAGGGAAATCCAACATAATTGCAGACAGACTGAGCAGGGCAATTTTGTTGCCTCATGAGTGGTCCCTCAAAAAAGAAATAGCGGAAAGAATATTCCACAGATGGGACCAGCCTTGCTGTGATCTTTTTGCAGCCCCTATGAACACAAAATGCAGAAGCTACTTTGTCCTGATTCCCCCTCCAGGGGATTCCCCAAGGGATGCACTCGTACATGATTGGCCTCCGGGTCTCCTCTAAGCATTCCCACCAATTCCCCTGATACCCAAAGTATTACAGAAGGCAAAAGCCCTAGGAAGGACCATCATTCTAATAGCCCCTCATTGGCCTCATCAGATTTGGTTCCCCTTCCTTCAACCTCATCTGTTGGAAGACCCTTGGATTCTGGACCCAGTTCCAGATCTTCTGACGCATTCATTGGGGTATCTTCATCCCTCCCTTCAGTCCCTAAAATTGACAGCATGGCTGCTCTAATTCCCAACATAGCCAGGTTCCATAACCTCTCAAACGAAATGCAACATATTTTAATATCTTCTCATAAATCCTCTACTAGGAAGTTGTACCTTACCAAATGGAGGAGATTTTCCATATGGGCTTCTCAGAATAACATTGACCCTTACCAAGCCTCTATTTCCTTTATTAGAATTTTTGACTATGCTCTTCAACAAAGGAGTGGTGGCAGCTACACTTCATGTACAGATTGCTGCCATCTCTAATTTTCATCTTGGTACTGAAGGATTTAACATAATGTCACACAAGATATCCAAAGCCTTTCTCAAAGGGACTTTCCACCTTAGACCTCCAATTAAATCCCCTTATACCCCTGGAACTTACATTTTATGCTCTCATATATTATTCTTCCTCCTTTTGAGCCAGCTTCTTCATGTGATTTACAATTTTTGTCTTGGAATACTATCTTTTTAGTAACCATCATGTCTGCCTGAAGAGTGTCAGAACTACAAGCCTTGTCCATAAAACCTCAGTATTTGGTTTTTCATGCTGACAGAGTTTCACTGCGAACAAATCCTTCATTCTTATCTAAAGTTTGTACTGAAGCTAACCTTAACCAAATTATAGATTTACCAATGTTCTTCCCTAAACAGACCAACAATTTAGAGTCTATATTAGAAGACCGAAGATGCATTCGAAAGAATGCGTCTTGGTTGAACTTAAAAGGCAGAAAATGGAAAATACTGAAGCAGCTGTTAAGCGAGTTCTTTCCCTGGGAAAGAATTTGCTTGGCCACTTCGGTACTTTGCTGTTTTTGGCACTGTAGTGCAGTCTTGGAGTTGGTATATTTAAGTAGGGGGGGTGTGGGTGGCGCAGCCCTCCACTTAATGTAATGTTTAAATTAATTTTTATTTTTTTTTTTTGTCGGAACAGCAAAATTTTTCCCTTCGACAATGTAAGCTTTCGCTTACATTGGGTCGATCAATCACCGTTCGCTTTTTTAATAATTCGGTGATTTAATATAGACCCACAATTTAGAGTATATGCTGCACAAGCTTGATATTCACAGACAGCTCAGATTTTACCTGGATAGAACCAAAGAATTCAGAAGATCAGAACAACTTTTTGTTTCCTTTTCAAGTTCTAGGAAAGGTATGCCTGTGGCAAAAACAACACTATCTAAATGATTATCTGATTGCATCACATTCACTTACTCAGCTGCCAATTTACCTCTACAACACAAAATTAAGGCTCATTCTCCTAGAGCTGTGTCCACATCTTCTTCATTTTCAGCTAGGCTACCTATAGACAATATTTGTGCTGCAGCCACTTGGTCAAAGCCTCTTACCTTTATCACTCATTACAAAGTCAATAGGGCCTCTAGAACAGGGCCTCCTTAGGTTCTACTGTCCTTAAAAACATACTCCCGTGAGCCACCCAAGAAATATGGTGCTTGGGATGCTACCAATCTCTAAGAATGGTTGGTGAGATAGAACAACTTCACATAAAGAAGTTATGTACTCACCATAATGTTCCATGTGAGTTGTTCATCTCACTTTCATTCTTACTTCCCACCCTCCTACCCCTCCAGGTTATTTCACAAACCGAGATACTAGTTTTATCATGGTTGCTTTGTCTTTCTATGTTTTTTACCTAAAAAGTGACAGAATGGCATATGGCATTATTAGAGGCAGCAAACAAGATCTGATGTAACTCAAGGTGCATCATGGGATAGGGACTTGGCCTCAAGCTGTCTGAAGACCTTGAGCTTTGTAGTAGGCCGAATCGGAGCCGAAGATCGGATCCGAACCCATCTGTAAGAATGAAGGCGAGATGAACAACTCACATGGAACGTTATGGTGAGTACATAACTTCTTTTTTGTGATAGTGCCGAATCCCCAACCTGTTACCTCTTCCTCCTCTTTCAAGTTTCCTGGTAACATTTGACTTAAAACAGATGATTATCATCACATCTCTATTCATACAGACATCAAACATTTCTTAAGGTATTGTGTGTCTGGATCACATTATCATCTCTCTGCCTTACCATTTGGAGTATCCCCTGCATCAAAATTGTTCACAAAGTGTCTAGCTCTGATTATAGCTCTTTGAAGGCTACAGCATATCCACATTATTCCATATCTAGATGACTTGTTTAACTTTGCAAAGTTTTTTCCAAGGTGTCAGCAATTTCTCTCTTGGGTGAGAAATCTTTTGCACAAGCAGGGATTCCAGAGAACATTCAAAAGTCTTTCTTGACTCCGTCACACAGGATTATGTTCCTGGTATGTGAACTAGATATTTCAATTCTAACAGCTTTTCTTCCACAGGAAAAATAGATCTTTATTTAGATCTGTTTCTAAAGTTTT